>NW_006408670.1:7762899-7771918 GCF_000296735.1 Chrysochloris asiatica
CCTGCCATGTAGCTTGCTCTCTGTATATAGACAACTTGGACTCATCTGACTTGTAGCTAGACCTCTGTATATGGAAATGTTGCACTACCCTGCCATGAAACTAGCTCTCTGTATATGCAAATTTTGGTCTTGTCTGCCATGTAGCTAGCTCTCAGTATATGGACATGTTGGACTCATCTGTCATGTAGCTAGTTTTTCGTGTAAGGACACGTTGGACACATCTGCTATATACCTAGAACACTGTGTATGGCAATGTTGCATTATTCTGTCATGTAGCTAGCTCTCTGTATAGAGACAAGTTGGACTCATTTGCCTTGTACAGAGAACTCTGTATATGGAAATGTTTCATTACACTGCCATGTAGCTAGCTCTCTGTATATGGACATTTTGGACTCGTCTGACATATTGCTAGCTCTCTGTACATGGATATGTTGGACTGATCTGTCAAGTAGGTAGCTCTCTGTATATGGACATATTGGATTTGTCTACCATGTAAGTTGCTCTCAGTATATGGAAACGTTGGACATATCTCCAATGTAGCTACTCTCCTGAATATAGATATGTTGGACTACTCTGCATTGTAGCTAACTCTCAGTATATGGTCACGTTGGACACTTTTGTCATTTAGCTAGATCTCTGTATATGGAAATGGTACTGTACTCTGCCATGTAGCTAGCTCTCTGTATATAGACAAGTTGGACACATCTGCCATGTAGCTAGAACTCTGTATATGGAAATGTTACATTACCCTGCCATGTAGCTAGCTCTCTGTATATGAACATTTTGAACTTGTCTGCCATGTAGCTAGCTGTCTCTACATGCATATGTTGGACTGATCTGCAAAGGAGTTAGCTCTCTGTATATGAACATATTGGACTTGTCTGCCATGTAGGTAGTTTTCAATATATGGACACCTTATACACATCTACCATGTAGCTAGAATTTTGTATATGGAAACGCTACACTACCCTGCCATGAAGCTAGCTCTTTGTATATGGATATTTTGTACTCGCCTGCAATGTAGCTAGCTCTCTGTACATGGATATGTTGGACTGATCTGCCAAGTAGGTCGCTGACTGTATATGAACATATTGGATTTGTTTGACATGTAAGTGGCTCTTAGTGTATGGACACATTGGGCACATCTGTCATATAGCTACTACCCTGAATATGGACCTGTTGGACTACCCTGACATGTAGCTAGCTTTCAGTATATGGACACGTTGGACAAATCTGCCATGTAGCTAGAACTCTGTATATGGAAATGGTGCACTACTCTGCCATTTAGCTAGCTCTCTGTATATAAACAAGTTGTACTCATCTGTCTTGTTGCTAGAACTCTGTATATAGAAATGTTACACTACCCTGCCATAAGGCTAGCTCTCTGTATATGGACGAGTTGCACTCATCTGCCGTGTACCTAGAAATGTGTATATGGAAATGTTTCACTACCCTGCCATGTAGCTATCGCTCTGTATATGGACATTTTGGGCTCATCTGCGTAGAGCTAGTTCTCTGTACATGGTTATGTTGGACTGACCTGAGAAGTAGGTAACTCTCTCTATATGAACATATTGGACTTCTCTGCCATGTAGCTAGCTCTCAGTATATGAACACGTTGGACACATATGCCATGTAGCTAGTAGCCTGAATATGGATATGTTAGATTATTATGCCATGTAGCCAGATCTCAGTATATGGACACGTTGGACACATCTGCCATGTAGCTAGAACTCTGTATATGGAAACGTTGCACTATGCTGCCATGTAGCTAGCTCTCAGTATATGGACACATTGGACACATCTGCCATGTAGCTAGAATTCTGTATATGAAAATGTTGCAATAGTTTTCCATGTAGTATATAGACATTTTGGACTGGTCTGCCATGTAGCTAGTTCTCTGTACATGAATATGATGGACTGATCTAACAAGGAGGTAGCTCTCTGTATAAGAACCTATTGGACTTTTCTACCATGTAGGTGGCTCTCCGTATATAGACACGTTGGACACATCTGCCATGTAGGAAGCACGTGAATATGGACATGTTAGACTACTCTGCCATGTAGCTAGCTCTCAGAAAATGGACACGATGGACAAATCTGCCATGTAGCTAGAAGTCTGTATATGGAAATGTTACACTACTCTGCCATGTAGCTAGCTCTCTGTATATAGACAAGTTGGACTCATCTGTCTGTTATCTAGAACTCTGTTTATGGAAATGTTGCACTATGCTGCCATATAGCTAGCTCTCTGCATATGGACATTTTGGACGCATCTGCCATTTAGCTAGCCCTCTGTACATGGATATGTTGGACTGATCTGCCAAGAAGGTAGCTCTATCTATATAAACATATTGGACTTGTCTGTCATTTAGGTGACTCTCAGTATATGGACACGTTGGACACATCTGCCATGTAACTAGTATACTGAATATGGACATGTTGGACTGCTCGGCCATATAGCTAGCTCTCAGTAAATGGACACTATGGACACATATTCCATGCAACTAGAACTCTTTATATGAAAATGTTGCAATACTCTGCCACATAGCTAACTCTCTGTATATAGACAAGTTGGACTCATCTGCCTTACAGCTAGAATTCTGTATATGAACATATTGGACTTTTTTTACATGTAGCTTGCTCTCTGTATATGGACATTTTGGACTCGTCTGCCATGTAGCTTGCTCTCTGTACATGGTTATTTTGGACTGATCTGCCATGTATGTAGCTCTCAGTATATGGACACGTTGGACACATCTGCCATGTAGCCAGTACTCTCTATATGGACATGTTGGAGCGATCCCATGTAGCTAGCTCTCATTATATGGACACGTTAGACTCATCCCCCATGTAGCCAGAACTCTATATATGGAAATGTTGCAGTACTCTGCCATGTAGGTTGCTCTCTGTATATGGGTGTTTTGGACTTGTCAGTCATGTAGCCAGCACTCTCTGTATGAACATGTTGGACTCATCTAACTTGTAGCTAGTACACTATATATACACATGGTGGACTCATCTGCCATGTAGCTAACTCCCAGTATATGGACATATTGTACTCATCTGCCATGTAGCTAGTACTCTGTATATGCACATGTTGGAAAACTTTTCCTTGGAGCTAGCTCTCAGTATACGGACACGTTGGACTCATCTACCGTGAAGCTAGAGCTCTGTATATGGAATTGTTGCACTACACTGCCATGTAGCTAGCTCTCTGTATATGGACATTTTGGACTCGTCTGCCATGTAGTCACCTCTCTCTGGATGTACATGTTGGACTCATCTGCCTTGTACCTAGTCCTCTATATATACACATGTTGGACTCAACTGCCATTTAGTAACTCTCAGTATATGGACATGTTGGACTAGTCTGTCATGTACCTAACTCTCAATATATAGGCACAATGGATTCAACTGCCATGTATCTAGAATTCTGTATATGGAAATGTTGCACTACTCTGTCATGTAGCTAGCTCTCTGTATATGGATATTTTGGGCTCGTCTGCCATGTAGCTAGCTCTCTGTGCATTGATATGTTGGACTGATCTGCCATGTAGTTAGCTCGCTGTATATGGACATACTGGAATTGTCTGCTATGTCACTAGCTCTCTGTATATGGGCATGTTGGACGCATCAGTCTTGTAGCCAGCTCTCTCTGTATGAACATGTGGGACTCAAATTCCTTGTAGCTAGTCCTCTATAAATACATGTTGGACTCATCTGCCATGTAGCTAACTCTCTGTATATGGACATGTTGGACTCATCTGCCATGTAGCTAGTACTCTGTATATGAAAATGTTGCACTACTCAGTCATGAAGCTAGCTCTCTACATGTGGATATTTTGGACTCGTCTGCATGTCCCTAGCTCTCTGTGCATTGATAACTTGGACTGATCTGCCATGTAGGTACCTATCTGCATATGGACATATTGGACTTGTCTGTCATGTAGCTAGCTCTTAGTATATAAACATTTTGGACACCTCAGCCATGTAGCCATCCCTCTCTGTATGAACCTGCTGGACTCATCTGCATTGAAGGTAGCCCTCTCAATATACACATGTTGGACTCATCTGCCATTTAGCTAACTCTCAGTATATGGACATGAGGGACTCATCTTCCATGCAGCTAGTACTCTGTAGATGGAATTGTTGGATTACTGTGCCATGTCGCTAGCTCTCAGTATATGGACATGTTGGAATCATCTTCAATGTAGCTAGTACTCTGTATGTGGAAATGTTGCACTAATTTGCCATGTAGCTAGCTCTCTGTATATGGACATTTTGGAATCGTCTGACATGTAGCTAGCTCTCTATGCATGGATATATTGGACTGATTTACAATGTAGAGAGCTCACTGTATATGAACATATTACACTTGTCTGCCATGTAGCTAGCTCTCTGTATATGGACAAGTTGAACTCATCAGCCATGTACCCAACTCTTTCTGTATGAACATGATGGACTCATCCGCCTTGTAGCTAATCCTCTATATATACATATGTTGGACTCATCTGCCATATAGCTAACTCTCAGTATATGTACATGTTGGACTCATCTGTCATGTAGCTTTGACTCCGTATATGGACCTTTTGGAAGACTGTGCCATGTAGCTAGCTCTCTGTATATGCACACTTTGGACTCATCTGCCATGTATTTAGAACTCTGTATATGGAAATGTTGCACTATTCTACCATGTAGCTAGCTCTCTGTATATGGACATTATGGAATCGTCTGCCATGTAGCTAGCTCTCTGGGCATGGATATCTTGGACAGATCTGGCATTTAGGTAGCTCTCTGTATATGAAAATATTGGACTTGTCTGCGATGTTGCTAACTCTTAGTATATGGACATGTTGAAATCATCAGCCATGTAGACATCTGTCTCTGTATGAATATGTTTGACTCATCTGCCATGTAGTTAGGCCTCTAAATATACACCTGTTGGACTCATCTGCCATATAGCTAACTCTCAGTATATAGACACGTGGAATCATCTGCCATGTAGTTAGTACTCTGTATATGGTAATGTTGCACTGTTCTACCATGTAGCTAGCTCTCCGTATATGGACATTTTGGAATCATTTGACATGTAGCTAGCTCTCTGTTCATGGATATATTGGACTAATCTGCCATGTAGGTAGCTCTCTGTATATGAACATGTGGGACTTGTCTGCCTTGTAGCTAGCTCTCTCTATAGGGTCATGTTGGACACATCAGCCATGTAGACAGCTCTCTGTGTATGAACAATTTTGACTCATCTGTTTGGTAGCTAATCCTCTATATATACATGTTGGACTCATCTACCATGTAGCTAACGCTCAGTATATTGACATGTGGGACTCATCTGCCATGTAGCTAGTACTCTGTATATGGACATGTTGGACTACTCTGCCATGTAGCTAACTCTCAATATATGGACACGTTGGACTCATCTGCCATGTAGCTAGTACTCTGTATATGGACATGTTGGACTACTCTGCCATGTAGCTAACTCTCAATATATGGACACGTTGGACTCATCTGCCATGTAGCTATTAGTCTGTATATGGACATGTTTAACTATTCTGCCATGTAGTTAGCTCTCACTATACGGACACATTGGACTTGTCTGCCATGTAGCTAGCTCTCTGTGCATGGTTATCATGGACTGATCTGCCATGTAGGTAGCTCTTTGCATATAAACGCCTTGGATTTGTTTGCCGTGTAGCTAGCCTTAATATATTGACACGTTTGAAGCTTCCGCCACATAACAAGAGCTCTGTATATGGAAATGTTGCACTATTCTGCTATGCAGCTAACTCTCTGTATATGGACATTTTGGACTTTTCTGCCATGTAGCTTGCTCTCTGTGCATTGATATGTTGGACTGATCTACCATGTAGGTAGCTCTCTGTATATGGACATACTGGAATTATCTGCTATGTCACTAGCTCTCTGTATTTGGGCATGTTGGACGCATCAGTCTTGTAGACAGCTCTCTCTGTATGAACATGTGGGACTCATCTGCCTTTTAGCTGGTCCACTATATATACACATGTTGAACTCATCTGCCATGTAGCTAATTCTCAGTATGTAGACTTGTTGGATTCACCTGCCATTTAGCTAGTACTCTGTATATGGAGATTTTGAACTCGTCTGCTATGTAGCTAGAACTCTGTATATGGAAATGTTGCAGTACTCTGTCATGTCACTAGCTCTCTGTATATGGACATATTGGATGCGTCTGTTATGTAGGTAGCTCTTTTTATATGGACATGCTGGACTCATCAGCCATGTAGCCAGCTTCCTGTGTATGAGCATGTTGGACTCTTCTGCATTGTAGCTAGTCCTCTATATTTACACATGTTGAATTCATCCCCATGGAGCTAACTCTCAGCATATGGACATGTTAGACTCATCTGTCATGTAATTAGAACTCTGTATTCGGCAATGTGGCACTATTCTGCCATATAGGTAGTTCTTTGTATATGGACATTTTGGACTCGTATGCTATGTAGCTAGCTCTCTCTGTATGAACATGGTGGACTCATCTGCCTTGTAGCTAATCCTCTATATATTCACATGAGGGACTCATCTGCCATGTAGCTAACTCCCAGTATATGTACATGTTGGACTCATCTGCCATGTAGTTAGTATTCTGTATATGAACATGTTGGACTACTCTGCCATGTATCTCACTCTCAGTATATGGACACGTTGGACTCATCTGCCATGTACCTAGAACTCTGTATATGGAAATGTTGCACTATTCTGCCATTTAGCTAGTTTTTTTTTATGGAAATTTTGGACTTGTCTGCCATATAGCCAGCTCTCTCTCTATGAACATGGTGGACTCATCTGCCTTGTAGCTAATCCTCTATATATTCACATGATGGACTCATCTGTCATGGAGCTAACTCTCAGTATATAAACATGTTGGACTCATCTGCCATGTAGCTACTACTCTGTATATGGACATGTTGGAATACTCTGCCATGTAGCTAGCTCTCAGTATTTGGACGCTTTGAACTCATCTGTCATGAAGCTAGAACTCTATGTATGGAAATGTTGCACTACTATGTCATGTAGCTAGCTCTCTCTATACGGACATTTAGGACTGGTCAGTCATGTAGTTAGCTTTTTGTGCATAGATATGCTGGCCTGATCTGCCATGGAGGTAGCTCTCTCTAGATGAACATATGGGACTTGTCTGCCATGTAGCTAGTTCTCTGTATATGGACATGTTGGACTCATCAGCCTTGTAGCCAGCTCTCTGTATATGAACATGTTTGAGTTATCTGCCTTGTAGCTAATGCTCTAAACATACACATGTTGGACTGCTGGGTCATGTAGCTAACTCTCAGTATATAGACATGTTGTATTCACCTGCAATGTAGCTATGCTCTGTATATCAACATGTTTGAGTACTCTACCATGTAGCTATCTCTCTGAATATAGACAAGTTGGACTCATCTGCCTTGTTGCTAGAACTCTGTATATGGAAGTGTTGCACTACCCTGCCATGTGGTTAGCTCTCTGTATATGGACCTTTTGGACTCGTCTGCTATGTAGCTAGCTCTCTGTACATGGATATGTTGGAATGATCTGCCAAGATGGTAGCTCTCTGTATATGAACATATTGGACTTGTCTGCCATGTAGTTGGCTCTCAGTATTAAGACAAGTTAGACACATCAGCCATGTAGCTAGGATCCTGAATATGGACATGTTGAACTACTCTGCTTTGTAGCTAGCTCTAATTATATGGACTCAATGGACACATCTGCCTGATAGCTATAACCCTTTACATGGAAATGCTGCATTACCCTACCAGGTAGTTAGATCTCTATATATAGACAGGTTGGACTCATCTGCCTTTTAGCTAGAAATATGTATATGGAAATGTTGCACTACCCTGCCATGTAGCTAGCTCTCTGTATATGGACATTTCGGACACGTCTTCCATGTAGTTAGCTCTCTTTACATGGTTATGTTGGACTCATTTGATAAATAGTTCACTCTCTGTATATGAACATATTGGACTTGTCTGCCATGTAGGTGGTTCACCGTATATGGACATGTTGGACACATCTGCCACCTAGCTAGTACCCTGAATATGGACTTGTTGGACTGCTCTGTCATGTAGCTACCTCTCAATGTATGGACAATTTGGATAAATCTGCCATGTACCTAGAACTCGGTATGTTGAAATGTTGCACTACCCTGCCATATAGCTAGCTCTCTGTATACAGACATTTTGGACTCGTCTGCCATGTAGATATCTCTCTGTACATGGATATGTTGGACTGATCTGCCAAGTAGGTAGCCCTATGTATATGAACATACTGGACTTTTCTGCCATGTAGCTAGCAGTGTATGAACACATTGAACTCATCTGCCATGTAGCTTAAACTCTTTATATGAAAATGTTGAACTACAATGCCATGTAGCTAGCTCTCTGTATATAGACAAGTTGGACTAATCTGCCTTGTAGCTAGAACTCTGCATATGGAAGTGTTGCACTACCCTGACATGGGACTAGCTCTCTCTATATGGACATTTTGAACTCGTCTTCCATGTAGCTAGCTCTCTGTACATGGATATGTTGGACTCATCTGCCAAGTAGGTTGCTCTCTGTGTATAAACATATTGGATTTCTTTGCCATGTAAGTGTCTCATAGTATATGGACACGTTGGACACATCTGCCATGTAGCTACTACCCTGAATATGTATCTATTGGACTACCCTGCCATCTAGCTAGTTTTCAGTAGATGGACACGATGGACACATCTTCCATGTAGCTAGAACTCTGTATATGGAAATAGTGCACTACTCTGCCATGTAGCTATCTCTCTGTATATAGACAAGTTGGATTCATCTGCCTTGTTGCTAGAACTCTGTTTATGGAAATGTTGCACTACCCTGCCATGTAGGTAGTTCTCTGTATAAGGACATTTTGGACACTTCTTCCATGTAGCTAGCTCTCTTTACATGGATATGTTGGACTCATTTGATAAGTAGGTCGCTCTCTGTATATG
>NW_006408670.1:7772018-7772981 GCF_000296735.1 Chrysochloris asiatica
CTCTCAGTATATGGACACGTTGGACACATCTGCCATGTATCTACTACCCTGAGTATGGACCTGTTGGACTAACCTGCCATCTAGCTAGCTTTTAGTAGATGGACAAGATGGACACATCTTCCATGTAGCTAGAACTCTGTATATGGAAATAGTGCACTACTCTGCCATGTAGCTATCTCGCTGTATATAGACAATTTGTACTCCCCTGCCTTGTAGCTAGAACTCTGTATATGGAAATGTTGCACTACACTGCCATGTGGCTAGCTCTCTGTATATGGACATTTTGGACTCGTCTGCCATGTAGCTAGCTCTGTACATGGATATGTTGGTCTGATCTGCCAAGACGTTAGCTCTCTGTATATGAACATATTGGACTTGTCTGCCATGTAGTTGGCTGTCAGTATATGGACAAGTTAGACACATCAGCCATGTAGCTAGTATCCTGAATATGGACATGTTGAACTACTCTTGCTTTGTAGCTAGGTCTCATTATATGGACACGTTGGACACATCTGAATAATAGCTATAACCCTGTACATGGAAATGTTGCACTACCCTACCAGGTAGTTAGATCTCTATATATAGACAGGTTGGACTCATCTGCCTTTAGCTAGAAATATGTATATGGAAATGTTGCACTACCCAACCATTAACTAGCTCTCTGTATATGGACATTTTGGACATGTCTTCCATGTAGCTAGCTCTCTTTACATGGGTATGTTGGACTCATTTGATAAGTAGGTCGCTCTCTGTATATGAACATATTGGACTTGTCTGCCATGTAGTTGGCTCTCAGTATATGGACATGTTGGACACATCTGCCATGTAGCTAGTACCCTGAATATGGACTTGTTGGACTGCTCTGCCTTATAGTTAGCTCTCAATGTATGGACACTTTGGATACATCTGCCATGTACCTAGAACTCGGTATATTGAAATGTTGCACTACCCTGTCATGTAGCT
>NW_006408670.1:7774146-7774928 GCF_000296735.1 Chrysochloris asiatica
GCCATGTAGCTAGCTCTCTGTATATGGACATTTTGGACTCGTCTGCCATGTAGCTACCTCTCTGTACATGGATATGTTGGACTGATCTGCCATGTTGGTAGCTCTCTGTATATGAACATTTTGTACTTGTGTACTATGTAGGTAGTTCTCAATATATGGGCACCATTTACATATCTGCCATGTAGCTAGAACTCTGTATATGGAAATGCTGCTCTAAACTGCCATGTAGCTAGCTCTTGGTATATGGACATTGTGGACTCATCTATCATTTAGCTAGCTCTCTGTCCATGGATATGCTGGACTGATCTGTCAAGTAGATAGCTCGCTGTATATGAACATATTGGTTTCGTCTGCCATGTAAGTGGCTCTCAGTATATGGACACATTGGACACATCTGCGATGTAGCCACTACCCTGAATATGAACATATTTGGCTACCCTGACAAGTAGCTTGCTCTCAGTATATGGACACGTTGGACACATCTGCCATGTAGCGAGAACTCTGTATATGGAAACGGTGCGCTACTCTGCCATGTAGTTACCTCTCTGTATGTACACCATTTGGACTCATCTGCCTGGTTGCTAGAACTCTGTATATGCAAATGTTGCACTACCCTGCCATGTGGCTAGCTCTCTGTATATGGACATTTTGGACTCCTCTACAATGTAGCTAGCTCTCTATACATGGATATTATTTGCTCAGCATACAGGTTAAATAAGTATGGTGAAAGAATACAACCCTGTCTCACACCTTTCCCAATTTTAAAACATTCAGTGTTCCCA
>NW_006408670.1:7775178-7777654 GCF_000296735.1 Chrysochloris asiatica
TCAGTGTTCCCATGTTCTGTTGGAACAACTGCTTCTTGGTCTAGGTACAGATTTCTTAGAAGTACAATTAAGTGTTCTGGAATACTCATACTTCTCAAGGAGCTCTGGTAGCATAGCGGTTACAAATCGGGCTGTGAACCGCAAGGCCAGCAGTTAGAAACTACCAGCGGTTCCGCGGGAGAAAAATGAGGCATTCTGCTCCCGTAAAGATTTACAGCCTCAGAAACCCTGAGTAGGGTCGATATGAGTCGGAACCGAGTCCACGGTCATGTAGCTAGTACCCTGAATATGGACTTATTGGACTTCTCTGCCATGTAGCTAGCTCTCAATGTATGGACACGTTGGATATATCTGCCATGTTCCTAGAACCCTGTATATGGAAATGTTGCACTACCCTGCCATGTAGTTACATCTCTGTATAAAGATAAGTTGGACTCTGCCTTATAGATAGAACTCTGTATATGGAAATGTTGCTCTACCCTGCTATGTAGGCAGCTCTCTGTATATGGACATTTTGGACTTGTCTGCCATGTAGCTAGCTCTCTGAACATGGATATGGTGGACTGATCTTTCAAGTAGGTAGCTTTTTGTATATGAACTTATTTGATTTGTCTGCCATGTAAGAGGCTCTCAGTATATGGACACGTTGGACACATCTGCCATGTATCTACTACCCTGAATATTGACATGTTGGACTACTCTGCATTGTACCTAGCTCTCAGTATATGGACATGTTGGACACATCTGCCAGGGAGCTAGAACTCTGTATATGGAAATGTTGCACTACACTGCCATGTAGCTAGGTCTCTGTATATAGACAAGTTGGTCTCATCTGTCTTGTAGCTAGAACTCTGTATATGGAAATGTTGCACTACCCTGCCATGAAGATAGCGCTCTGTATATGGACATTTTGGACTTGTCAGCCAGGTAGCTAGCTCTCAGTACATGGATATGTTGGACTGATCTGCCAAGGAGGTAGCTCTCTGTATATGTACATATTGGACTTGTCTGCCATGTAGTTGGCTCTCAGTATATGGACAATTTAGACACATCAGCAATGTAGCTAGTATCCTGAATATGGACATGTTGAACTACTCTGCTTTGTAGCTTTCTCTCATATTATGGACACGTTGGACACATCTACCAAATAGTTATAACCCTGTACATGGAAATGTTGCACTACCCTACCAGGTAGTTAGATCTCTATATATAGACAGGTTGGACTCATCTGCCTTTTAGCTAGAAATATGTATATGGAAATGTTGCACTACTCAGCCATTTAGCTAACTCTCTGTATATAGACATTTGGGACACGTCTTCCATGTAGCTAGCTCTTTTTACATGGATATGTTGGACTCATTTGATAAGTAGGTCGCTCTCTGTATATGAACATATTGAACTTGTCTGCCATGTAGTTGGCTCTCAGTATATGGACATGTTGGACATATCTGCCATGTAGCTAGTACCCTGAATATGGACTTGTTGGACTGCTCTGCCATATAGTTAGCTCTCAATGTATGGACACTTTGGATACATCTGCCATGTACCTAGAACTCGGTATATTGAAATGTTGCACTACCCTGTCATGTAGCTAGCTCTCTGTATATGGACATTTTGGACTCGTCTCCCATGTAGCTAGCGCTGTGTGCATGGATATGTTGGACTGATCTGCCATGTAGGTAGCCCTCTGTATATGAACATACTGAACTTGTCTGCCAATAGGTAGCTCTCAATATATGGACACCTTGTAAACATCTGCCATGTAGCTAGAATTCTGTATATGGAAATGTTGCACTACCCTGCCATGTAGCTAGCTCTCTGTACATGGACATTTTGGACTCATTTGATAAGTAGGTCGCTCTCTGTATATGAACATATTGGACTTGTCTGCAATGTAGGTGGCTCTCAGTATATGGACATGTTGGACACATCTGCCATGTAGCTCGTACCCTGAATATGGACTTGTTGGACTGCTCTGCCATATAGTTAGCTCTCAATGTATGGACACTTTGGATACATCTGCCATGTACCTAGAACTCCGTATATTGAAATGTTTCACTACCCTGTCATGTAGCTAGCTCTCTGTATATGGACATTTTGGACTCGTCTCCCATGTAGCTAGCTCTGTGTGCATGGATATGTTGGACTTATCTGCCATGTAGGTAGCCCTCTATATATGAACATATTGGACTTGTCTGCCAAGTAGGTAGCTCTCAATATATGGACACCTTGTAAACATCTGCCATGTAGCTATAACTCTGTATATGGAAATGTTGCACTACCCTGCCATGTAGCTAGCTCTCTGTACATGGATATGTTGGACTGAGCTGCCAAGTAGTTAGACCTCTGTATATGAACATATTGGACTTGTCTGCCATGTAGCTAGCAGTATATGGACACATTGAATACATTTGCCATGTAGCTTAAACTCTGTATATGGAAATGTTGCACTACTCTGCCATGTAGCTAGCTCTCT
>NW_006408670.1:7777834-7778413 GCF_000296735.1 Chrysochloris asiatica
TCATCTGCCATGAAGCTAACTCTCTGTACATGGATATGTTGGATTGATCTGCTAAGTAGGTATATTTCTGTATAAGAACATATTGGACTTGTCTGCCATTTAGGTAAGTTCCTGTATATAGACAAGTTGGGCACATCTGCCTTGTACCTAGAATGCTGTATATGGAAGTGTTGCACTACACTGTCATGTATCTAGCTCTGTGTATGTGGACATTTTGCCCTCCTCTGCCATGAAGCTACCTCTCTGTACATGGATATGTCACTATGATCTGCGAAGTAGGTAGTTCTCTGTATATGAACATATGGTACTTGTCTGCTATGTAGCTAGCTCTCTGTATATGGACATTTTGGACTCGTCTGCCATGTAGCTACCTCTCTGTTCATGGATGTTTAACTGATCTGCCATGTAGGTAGCTCTCTGTATATGAACATTTTGTACTTGTGTACTATGTAGGTAGTTCTCAATATATGGACACCATTTACATATCTGCCATGTAGCTAGCTCTCTGTATATAGACAAGTTGGACTCATCTGCCTTGTAGCTAGAACTCTGTATATGGAAATTTTGCACTACCCTGCC
>NW_006408670.1:7778818-7788204 GCF_000296735.1 Chrysochloris asiatica
GCTAGCTCTCTGTATATGGACATTTTGGATTCGTCTGCCATGTAGCTAGCTCACTGTCCATGGATAAGTTGGATTGATCTGCGAAGTAGGTAGCTCTCTGTATATGAACATATTGGACTTGTCTGCCATGAAGGAGGTTCTCAGTATATGGACAAGTTGGACATATCTGGCATGTAGCTAGAAATCTGAATATGGACATGCTTAACTACTCTGCCATGTAGCTAGCTCTCTGTACATGGATATGTTGGATTGATCTGCCATGTAGCTAGCTGTCTGTATATGAACATACTGGACTTGTCTGCCATGTAGATGTCTCTCACTATATGGACAAGTTGGACATATCTGGCATGGAAATAATACACTATATATGGATTTGTTGGAATGCTCTGCCATGTAGCTAGCTCTAGGTATATGGACACATTGGACACATCTGCCATGTACCTAGAACTCTGTATATGGAAATTTTGCACTACTCTGTCATGTTGCTAGCTCTATGTATATGTACATTTTGGATTCGTCTGCCATGTAGCTAGCTCACTGTGCATGGCTATGTTTGACTGATCTGCCAAGTTGGTAGCTCTGTGTATATGAACATATTGGACTTGTCTGCCCTGGAGGTGACTTTCAGTATATGGAAACGTTGAACACATATGCCATGTAGCTACTATCCTGAATATGGACATGTTGGAGTACTCTGCCACATAGCTAGTTCTCAGTATATGGACACGTTAGACACATCTGCCATGTAGCTAGAACTCTGTATATGGAAATGGTGTGCTACTCTGCCATGTAGCTACCTCTCTTTATATAGACAAGTTGGACTCCTCTTCCTTGTACCTAGAACTCTATATATGGAAATGTTTCACTATTCTGCCATATAGCTACCTCTCTGTACGTGGATATGTTGGGCTGATCTGCAAGTAGGCAACTCTCTGTATATGAACATATTGGACTTGTCTTCCATGTAGATAGTTCTCAGTATATGGACACGTTGGAAACATCTGAAATATAGCTAGAACTCGGAATTTAGACATGTTGGACTTCTCTACCATGTAGCTAGCTCTCTATAAATAGACAATTTGTACTCATCTGCCTTGTAGCTAGAACTCTGTATATGGAAGTGCTGCGCTTCCTTGTCATGTAGCTAGCTCTCTGTATACGGACATTTTGGTCTCCTCTGCCATGTTGCTAGCTCTCTGTACATGGATATGTTGGACTGATCTGCCAAGTAGGTAGTTCTCTGTATATGAACATATTTGACTTGTCTGCCATGTAGTTGGCTCTGAGTATATGGACAAGTTGGACACATCAGCCATGTAGCTAGTACCCTGAATATGGACATGTTGAAGTACTCTGCTATGTAGCTAGCTCTCAGTATATGGACACGTTGAACACATCTGCCATGTAGCTTGAACTCTGTATATGGAAATGTTTCACTATTCTGCCATGTAACTAGCACTATGTATATGGACATTTTGGACTCGTTTGCCATGTTGCTAGCTCTCTGTACATGGCTATGTTGGACTGATCTGCCAAGTAGGTAGTTCTCTGTATATGAACATAGAGGAATTGTCCATCATGTAGTTAGCTTTCTGTATATGAACACCTTAGACACATTTGCCATGTAGCTGGAACTCAGTATTTGGAAATGTTGTACTACCCTACCATGTAGCTAGCTCTCTGTATATGGACATTTTGGAATTGTCTGCCATATAGCTAGCTCTGTTTACATGGATATATTGGACTCATCTGCCAATTAGGTTTCTCTCTGTATATGAACATATTGGACTTGTCTTCCATGTAGGTGGCTCTCAGTATATGGACAAGTTGGACATATCTGGCATGTAGCTAGAACCCTGAATATGGACATGTGGGACTACTCTGACATGAAGCAAGCTCTCTGTACATGGATATGTTGGACTTATCTGCCAGGTAGGTAGCTCTCTGTATATCAACATATTGTACTTGTCTGTCATGTAGGTGGCTCTTAGTAGATGGAAAAGTTGAACATTTCTGGCATGTAGCTAGAACTCTGTATATGGAAATGGTGCACTACTCTGCCATGTAGCTTTCTCTCTGTATATAGAGAAGTTGGATTTATCTGCCTAGTTGCTAGAACTCTGTATATGGAAATGTAGCACTACCCTGCCATGTGGCTAGCTCTGTGTATATGGACATTTTGGATTCGTCTGCCATGTAGCTAGCTCTCTGTACATGGATATGTTGGACTGGTCTGCCGAGTAGGTAGTTCTCTGTATATGAACATATTTGACTTGTCTGCCATGTAGTTGGCTCTGGGTATATGGACAAGTTGGACACATCAGCCATGTGGCTAGTACCCTGAATATGGACATGTTGAAGTACTCTGCTATATAGCTAGCTCTCAGTATATGGACACGTTGAACACATCTTCCTAATAGCTGTAATTTTGTACATGGGAATGTAGTTAGAACTCTATATATAGACAGGTTGGACTCATCTGCCTTGTAGCTAGAAATATGTATATGGAAGTGTTGCACTACTCTGCCACCTAGCTAGCTCTCTATATATGGACATTTTGACTCTTCTTCCATGTAGCTAACCCTCTGTACATGGATATGTTGGACTGATTTGATAAGTACGTCGCTCTCTGTATATGAACATATTGGACTTGTATGCCTTGTAGGTGGCTCTCAGTATATGGGCATGTTGAACACATCTGCCATGTAGCTAGTACGCTGAATATGGACTTGTTGGACTGTTCAGTCATGTAGCTAGATCTCAATGTATGGACAAGTTGGACACATCTGCCATGTAGCTAGTACGCTGAATATGGACTTGTTGGACGGCTCTGCCTTGTAGATAGCTCTCAATGTATGGACACTTTGGATACATCTGTCATATACCTAGAACTCTGTATATGGATATGTTACACTACCCTGAAATATAGTTAGATCTCTGTATATAGACAAGTTGGACTCATCTGCCTTGTATGTAGAACTCAGTATATGGAAATGTTGCACTACCCTGCCATGTAGCTATCTCTCTGTAGATAGACAAGTTGGACTCATCTGCCTTGTTGCTAGAACTCTGTATATGGATATGCTGCACTACACTGCCATGTGGCTAGCTCTCTGTATATGGACATTTTGGACTCATCTGCCATGTAGCTATCTCTCTGTACATGGATATGTTGGACTGATCTGCCAAGATGGTAGCTCTCTGTATATGAACATATTGGACTTGTCTGCTCTCAGTATATGGACAAGTTAGACACATCAGCTATGTTGCTAGTACCCTGAATATGGACATGTTGAACTACTCTGCTTTGTAGTTAGCTCTCATTATATGGACACGTTGGACACATCTGAATAATAGCTATAACCCTGTGCATGGAAATGTTGTACTACCCTACCAGTTAGTTAGATCTATATATATATAGACAGGTTGGACTCATCTACTTTTTAGCTAGAAATATGTATATGGAAAGGTTGCACTACCCTGCCATTTAGCTAGCTCTCTGTATATGGACATTTGGACTCTTCTTCCATATAGCTAGCTCTCTTTACATGGATATGTTGGACTCATTTGATAAGTAGGTCGCTCTCTGCATATGAACATATTGGACTTGTCTGCCATGTAGGTGGTTCTCAGTATATGGACATGTTGGACACATTTGCCATGTACCTAGTACCCTGAATATGGACTTGTTGGACTGCTCTGCCTTGTAGCTAGCTCTCAATGTACGAACACTGTGGATACATCTGCCATGTACCTAGAACTCAGTATATTGAAATGTTGCATTACCCTGCCATGTAGCTAGCTCTCTGTATACTGACATTTTGGACTTGTCTGCCAGGTAACTAGCTCTCAGTACATGGATATGTTGGACTGATCTGCCAAGTAGGTAGCTCTCTGTATATGATCATATTAGACTTGTCTGCCATGTAGCTAGCGCTAAGGATATGGACACGTCGGACACATCTGCCATGTAGCTAGAACTCTGTATATGGAAATGTTGCACTACTCTTCCATGTAGCTAGCTCTCTTTATATAGACACGTTGGACTCATCTTCCTTGTAGATAGAACGTTGTATATGGAAATGTTGGACTACCCTGCCATGTAGTTAGCTCTCTGTATATGGACATTTTGGACTTGTCTGCCATGACGCTAGCTCTCTGTACATGGGTTCATTGGACTGATCCGTGAAGTAGGACCTTTTTTAATATATGAACATATTCGACATATCTGCCATGTAGCAAGCTCTCAGTACAGGGAACCGTTGAACACTTATGCCTTGCAGCTAGAACTCTGTATATGGAAATGTTGCACTACCCTGCCATGAAGCTAGCTCTCTGTATATGGACATTATGGACTCGTCTGGCATGTAGTTAGCTGTCTGTACATGGATATGTTGGACTTATCTGCCAAGTAGTTAGCTCTCTGTATATGGACCTTTTGGACTTCTCTGCCATGTAGCTTGCTGTCTGTACATGGATATGTTGGACTGATTGGCCAAGAAGGTAGCTCTCTGTATATGAAAATATTGGACTTGTCTGCCATGTAGCTAGCCTTCAGTATATGGAATCGATGTATACATCTGCCATCTAGCTAGAACTCTGAATATGGACATGTTGGCGTACTATGACATGTAGCTAGCTCTCCATATATAGACAAGTTGGACTCATCAGTCTTGTAGCTATAACTCTGTGTATGGAAATATTGTCCTAACTTGCCATGTAGGTAGCTCTCTGTGTATGGACATTTTTGACTCATCTGCCATGAATCTAGTTCTCTGTACATGGATATGTTGGACCAATCTGCCAAGTAAGTAGCTCTCTGTATATGAACATATGGGACTTGTCTGCCATGTAGGTAGCTCTCAGTGTATGAACATCTTTGACACATCTGCCATGTAGCTAGCTCTCAAAATATGGATATTTTGGAATTATCTTCCATGTAGCTAGCTCTCTATACATGGATATGTTGTACTGATCTGAAAATTGGTAGCTCTCTGTATATGAACATATCGGACTTGTCTGCAATGTTTGTGGTGCTCAGTATATGGACAAGTTGGACATATCTGCCATGTACCTAGTACCCTGAATATGGACATGTTGGACTTCTCTGCCATTTAGCTGGCTCTCTGTATATGGATATGTTGGACACATCTGCAATGTAGCTAGAACTCTGTATATGGAAGTGTGGCACTCATCTGCCTTGTAGATAGCTCTCTGTACATGGATATGTTGGACTGATCTGCCAAGTATGTAGCTCTCTGTATATAAACATATTGGACTTGTCTGCCATGTAGCCAGCTCTCAGTATATGGACACGTTGGACACATCTGCCATGTAGCTAGAACTCTGTATATGGAAGTGTTGCACTACTCTGCCATGTAGCTAGCTGTCTGTATATGGACATTTTGTACTCGTCTGCCATGTAGCTAGCTCTCTGTACATGGATATGTTGGGCTGATCTTCCAAGTAGGTAGCACTCTGTATATAAACATATTGGGCTTGTCTGCCATGTACCTAGCTCTCAGTATATGGACACGTTGGACACATCTGTCATGTAGCTACTACCCTGAATATGGACATGTTGGATTACTCTGCCATGTAGCTAGCTCTCAGTATATGGACACGTTGGACACATCTGCCATGTACATAGTACACTGAATATGGACATGTTGTACTACTCTGCCACGTAGCTGGCTCTCAGTATTTGGATATGATGGACACATCTGCCATGTAGCTAGTACTCTGTGTATGGAAATTTGCACTACTCTGCCATGTAGCTAACTCTCTGTATATAGACAAGTTGGACTCATCTGCCTTGTAGCTAACTCTCTGTATATAGACAAGTTGGACTCATCTGCCTTGTAGCTTGAACTCTCTATATTGAAATGATGCACTACCCTGCCACGTGGCTAACTCTTTTTATAGGGACACTTTGTACTCGTCTGTATATGAAAATGATTCACTACTGTGCCATGTAGCTAGCTCTAACTGTATGTACACCTTGGATACATCGGCCATGTAGCAAGAACTCAGTATAAGGAAATGTTGCACTACCATGCCTTGTAGCTAGCTCTCTGTATATGGACATTTTGGACCAGTCTGTCTTGTATCTCGCTCTCTGTACATGGATTTGTTGAACTGATCTGCCAAATAGGAAGCTCTCTGTATATGGACATATTGTACTTGTCTACCTTGTTGCTAGTTCTCAGTATATGGACATGTTGGACTCATCTGTCATGTAGATAGTATCCTGTATATGGACATGTTGGACTGCTCTGCCATGCAGCTAGATCTCAGTGTCTGCACACGTTGGCCACATCTGCCATGTACCTAGAACTCTGTATAAGTAAATGTTGCACTATTCTGCCATGTAGCTAGCTCTCTGTATATGGACATTTTGGACTCGTCGCCCATGTTGCTAGCTCTCTGTACATGTATATGTTGGACCAATCTGCCAAGTAAGTAGCTCACTGTATATGAACATATGGGACTTGTCTGCCATGTAGGTAGCTCTCAGTATATGAACATCAATGACACATCTGCCATGAAGCTAAAACTCAGTATATGGAAATGTTGCACTACCCTGCTCTGTAGCTAGCTCTCAATATATGGATATTTTGGAATCCTCTGCCATTTAGCTAGCTTTCTATACATGGATATGTTGGACTGATCTGCAAATAGGTAGCTCTCTGTATATGAACATATCAGACTTGTCTGCCATGTACGTGGCTCTCAGTATATGGACAAGTTGGACATATCTGCCATGTACCTAGTACCCTGAATATGGACATGTTGTACTACTCTGCCATTTAGCTGGCTCTCAGTATATGGATATGTTGGATGCATATGCAATGAAGCTAGAACTCTGTATATGAAAATGATTCACTACTGTGCCATGTAGCTAGCTCTAAGTGTATGTACGCCTTGGACACATCGGCCATGTACCAAGAACTCATTATATGGAAATGTTGCACTACCCTGTCCTGTAGCTAGCTCTCTGTATATGGGCATTTTGGACCCATCTGTCATATATCTCGTTCTCTGTACATGGATTTGTTGAACTGATCTGCCAAGTAGGTAGCTCTCTGTATATGAACATATTGGACTTGTTTGCCATGTTGCTTGCTCTCAGTACATGGACATGTTGGACTCATCTGCCATGTATATATTACCATGTATATGGAAATGTTGGATTGCTCTGTCATGTAGCTTGCTCTCAGTGTCTGGACACGTTGGACACATCTGCCATGTACCTAGAACTCTGTATATGTGAATGTTGCACTATTCTGCCATGTAATAGCTCTCTGTATATGGACATTTTGCACTACCCTGGCATGTGGCATCCTCTCTGTATATGGACATTTTGGACTTGTCTGCCATGTTGCTAGCTCTCTGTACATGGATATTTTGACTAATCTGCCAAGTAGGTACCTCTCTGTATATGAACATATTGGACTTGTCTGCCATGTAGGTAGTTCTCAATATATGGCCATCTTGGACACATCCACCATGTAGCTAGAACTCTGTATATGGAAATGTTGCACTACCCTGCCATGGTGCTAGCTCTCTGTACATGGATATTTTACACTGAACGTCGAAATAGGAAGCTCTCTGTATATGAACATATTGGACTTGTGTACCATATAACTAGCTCTCAGTATATGAACACTTCGGACGCATCTGCCATTTAGCTTGAACTCTGTACATGGAAAAGATGCACTACTCTGTGATGTAGCTAGCTCTCTGTATATGGACATTTTGGACTCTGCTGATATGTAGGTAGCTCTCTGTGCATGGATTTTTTTGACTGATCTGCAATGTAGCTAGCTCTCAGGATCTGGACAAGTTGGACACATCTGCCGTGTACATGGATATGTAGGACTGATATGCCAAGTAGTTAGCTCTCTTAATATGAACATGGACATGTAGGACTGATATGCCAAGTAGTTACCTCTCTTAATATGAACATAATGGACTTGTCTGCCATGTAGCTAGCTCTCAGTATATGGACACGTTGGACACACCTGCCATGTGGCTAGTACTCTGTGTATGGGAATGTTGCACTATGCTGCCATGTAGCTGGCTGTCTGTATATGGACATTTTGGACTCTTCTGTCATGTAGCTAGCTCTCTGTACATGGATATGTTGGATTGATCTGCCATGTAGCTAGCTTTCAGTATAAGGACACTTTGGATACATCTGCGATGTAGCTGGTACTCTGTGTATGGAAATGATGCACTACTCTGCCATGTAATTAGCTCTCTGTATATGGATATTTTGGACTCGTCTGCCGTGTAGCTAGCTCTCTGTACATGGATATGTTGAACTGATCTGCCAAGTATATAGCTCACTGTATATGAACATATTGGACTTATCTGCCATGTAGCTAGCTCTCAGTATATGGACACGTTGGACACCTCTGTCATGTAGCTATAACGATGTACATGGAAATGTTGCACTACTCTGCTATGTAGGTAGCTCTCTGTATATAGACCAGTTGGACTCATCTGAGTTGTAGCTAGAACTGTGTATATAGTAATGTTACACCACCCTTCTATGTAGCTAGGTCTCTGTATATGGACATTTTGGACTCCTCAGCCATGTAGTTAGCTCTGTGTACATGGATATATTGGACCGATCTGCCAATTAGATAGCTCTCTGTATATGAACATGTTGGACATGTCTGCCATGTAGCTAGCTCTCTGTATACAGATATGTTGGACTAATCTGCCATGTAGCTAGTACCCTGTATATGAACATTTTGGACTACTCTGCTATGTCGCTCGCTCTCAGTATATGAACACTTTGGATTCTTCTGCCATGTAGCTTGCTTTCTGTATATGGACACTTTAGACTAATCTGCCATGTAGCTAGCTCTCTGTACATGGATTTGTTGGACTGATCTGCTATGTAGGTAGCTATCTGTACATGAACAAATTGGACTTGTCTGCGATATATCTAGCTCTCTGTAAATGGACATGTTGGACTCATCTGCCATGTAGCTAGTACCCTGTATACAGACATGTTGGACTTCTCTGCCATGGAGCTAGCTCTCAGTATTTGGACATGTTGGACACATGTGCCATGTAGCTAGAACTCTGTATATGGAAATGTTGCACTACTCTACCATGTAGCTAGCTCTCTGTATATGTACATTTTGGACTCATCTGCCATGTAGCTAGTTCTTTGTACATGGATATGTTGGACTGATCTGCCAAGTAGGTAGCTTTCTGTTTATGAACATACTGAACTTTTCTTCCTTGTAGCTGTTGTTGTTGTTGTTGTTGTTAAGTGCCATCGAGTCGGTTCCAACCCATAGTGACCCTGTACAGGGTTTCTGAGGGTGTAAATCCTTATGGGAGTAGAAAGCCTCATCTTTCTCCCG
>NW_006408670.1:7788304-7797251 GCF_000296735.1 Chrysochloris asiatica
CTCCCGCGGAGCGGCTGGTAGTTTCGAACCGCTGACCTTAAGGTTCGCAGCCCGATTCGTAATCACTACGCTACCAGAGCTCCTTGTAGCTAGCTCTCTGTATATGGATATGTTGGACTTATCTGCCTAGTAGGTAGCCATCTGTATATGAACATATTTGACTTGTCTGCCATGTAGCTAGCTCTCAGTATATGGAAACATTGTACACATCTGTCATGAAGCTAAAACTCTGAATATGGACATGTTTGAGTACTTGGCCATGTAACTAGCTCTCTGTATATAGACAATTTGGACTCATCTGCCTTGTAGCTAAAACTCTGTATATGGAAATGTTCCCCTACCTTGCATTGTAGCTAGCTCTATGTATATGGACGTTTTTGACTCTTCTGCCATGTACTTAGCGCTCTGTACATGGATATGTTGGACCGATCTGCCAAGTAGTTAGCTTTCTGTATAGGAATGTATTGGACTTGTCTGTCATGTAGGTAGCTCTCAATTTATGGATACCTTGCACACATCTGCCATGTAGCTGGAACTCTGTATATGGACATTTTGGACTAGTCTGCTATGTAGCTAGTTCTCTGTACATGGATATGTTACTCTGAACTGAGAAATAGGTAGCTCTCTGTATATGAACATATTGGACTTGTGTGCCATGTAGCTAGCTCTCAGTATATGAACACTTTGTACTCAATCGCCATGAAGCTTCAACTCTGTATATGGAAAAGATGTACTACTCTGTGATGCAGCTAACTCTGTGTATATGGACATTTTGTCCTCGTCTGATATGTAGGTAGCTCTCCTTGCATGGCTATTTTGGACTGATATGCAATGAATCTAGCTCTCAGTACATGGACAAGTTAGACAATTCTGCAATGTAGCTAGAACTTTGTATATGGAAATGTTGCACTATCCTGCCATGTAGTTAGATTTCTGTATATAGACAAGTTGGACTCATCTGCCTTGTAGCTAGAACTCTGTATATGGAAATGTTGCACTAACCTGCCATTTAGCTAACTCTCTGTATATGATCATTTTGGACTCGTCTTCCATGTAGCTAGCTTCTCTGTACATGGGAATGTTGGACTGATCTGTCAAGTAGGTAGCTCTATGTATATGAACATAGTTGACTTGTCTGCCCTGTAGGTTGCTCTCAGTATATGAAAAGTTGGACACATCTGCCATGTATCTACTACCCTGAATTTGGACATGTTGGATTACTCTGCCATGTAGCTCACTCTCTGTACACGGGTATGTTGGAATGATCTGCCAAGTAGGTAGCTCTCTGTATTTGAACACATTGGACTTGTCTGCCATGAAGGTACCTCTCAGTACATGGACAAGTTGGACACATCTGCCATGTAGCTTGTACTTTGAATATGGACAGGTTGGAATACTCTGCCATGTAGCTAGATCTCAGTATATGGACACGTTGAACACATCTGCCATATAGCTAGAACTCTGTATATGGAAATTGTGCACTACTCTGCCAGGTAGCTTGCTCTCTGTACATCGATATGTTGGGCTGATCTTCCAAGCTGTTTGCTCTCTGTATATGAACATATTATACTTGTCTGCCATGTAGCTAGGTTTCAGTATATGGACATGTTGGACTCAATCTGCCATGTAGCTAGTACCCTGTATATGGACATGGTGGACTACTCTGCCTTGTAGCTAACTCTCAGTATATGGATATGTTGAACACATCTGCCATGTAGCTAGAACTCTGTATATGGAAATGTTGCACTACTCTGCCATGTAGCTAACTCTCTGTATATGGACAAATTAGACTTATCTGCCTTGTATCTAGAACTCTGTATATGGAAATGTTGCATTACCTTGCCATGTACCTACCTCTCTGTATATGGACATTTTGGACTTGTCTGCCATGTAGCTAGCTCTCTGTCAATGGATATGTTGGACCGATCTGCCAAGTAGGTAACTCTCTGTATATGAACATATTGGACTTGTCTGCCATGTAGCTAGCTCTCAATATATGGACACTTTGGACTCATCTACCATGTAGCTTAACTCTGTTTATGGAAATGATGCACTACTGTGCCATGTAGGTAACTCTCTGTATATGAATACATAGACATTTTGGACTCGTCTGACATGCAGCTAGCTCTCTGGGCATGGATATTTTGGATTGATCTGTCATGTAGCTACTACTCTGTATTTGGACATGTTGGAGTACTCTGCCATGTAGTTAGCTCTCAGTGTATGCACACGTTGGACTCATCTGCCTTGTAGCTAGAACCCTGTATATGGAAATGTTGCACTACTCTGAAAGTATCTGACTCTCTGTATATGGACATTTTGAACTTGTGTGCCATGTAGTTGCTCACTGTGCATAGATATGTTGGATTGATCTGCCATGTAGGTAGCTCTCTGTATATGAACATATAGGACATGTCTGCCATATAGGTCGATGTCTGTATATGGACATGTTGGAATCATCAGCCATGGAGCCAGCTCTCTCTGTATGAACATGTTGGACTCATCTGCTTAGTAGCATGTCCTGTAAATATACACACGTTGGACACATCTGCCATGTAGCTAACACTCTGTATATGCACATGTTGAACTACTCTGCCATGTATCTAGCTATCAGTATATGAACATGTGGGACTCATCTAGAGTTCTGAATATAGAAAAGTTGCACTACTCTGCCATGTAGGTAACTCTCTGTATATGAATACATTGGACTTATATGCCATGCAGGTAGTACTCTGTATATGGACAAGTTGGACTACTCTGCCATTTAGCTAACTCTCATAATATGGACACCTTGGACTCATGTGCCATGCAGCTAGAGCTCTGTATATGGAAATGATGCACTACTCTGTCATGTAGCTAGCTCTCTGTATATAGATATTTTGGACTCGTCTGCCATGTAGCTAGCTCTCATTGCATGGATATGTTGGACAGATCTGCCATGTAGTTAGCTCTCTGTATATGAACATATAGTAAATGTCTGCCATGAAGCTAGCTCTCTGTATATGCACATATTTAAGCCATCAGCCATGTAGCCAGATCTATATGTATCAACATGTTGGACTCATATGCCTTGTAGCTAGTCCTCTATATACACTTGTTGGACTCATCTGACATGTAGCTAACTTTCAGTATATGGACATGTGGGACTCCTGTGCCATGTAGCTAAGCTCTGTATATGGAAATGTTGCACTACTCTGTCATGTATCTACCACTCTTTATATGTACATGTGGGACACATCTGCCATGTAGTTAGAGCTCTGTATATGGAAATGTTGCACTACTCTGCCATGTAGCTAGCTCTGTGTATATGGACATTTTGGACTCATCTACCATGTAGCTAGCTCTCAGTGCATGGATATGTTGGACTGATCTGCAATGTAGGTAGCTCTCTCTATATGAACATATTGGAATTTTCTGCCAAGTGGGTAGCTCTCTGTATATGTACATATTTAAGTAATCAGCCATGTAGCCAGAACTATCTGTATGAACATGTTGGACTCATCTGCCTTGTAGCTAGTCCTCTATATATACACTTGTTGGAATCATCTGCCATGAAGCTAACTCTCAATATATGGACATGTTGGACTACTCTGCCATGTGGCTGGCTCACAGTATATTGACATGTTGGACTCATCTGCCATGTAGCCAGCTCTCTATGTATGAACATATTTGACTCATCTCCCTCATATCTTGCCCTATAAATATACACATGTTGGACTCATCTGCCATATAGGTAACTCTCAGTATATGGACATGTTAGACTCATCTGCCATGTAGCTAGTACTCTGTATATGTACATGTTGGACTATTCTGCCATGTAGCTAGCTCTCAGTATATGGACATGTGCGATTCATCTGCCATATAGCTGGAGCTCTGAATATGGAAATGTTGAACTACTATGCCATGTAACTAGCTCTCTTTATGTGGACATTTTGGACTCGTCTGCCATGTATCTAGAACTCTGTATATTGAAAGGTTGCACTACTCTGTCATGTAGCTTGCTCTCTGTATATGGACATTTTGGACTCCTCTGCCATGTAGCTAGCTCTCTGTGCTTGGATATGTTGGACTAATCTGCTATGTAGGTAGCTCTCTGTATACGAACATATTGGACTTGTCTGCCATGTAGCTAGCTCTCTGTATATGGACATGTTGGACCCATTAGCCATGTAGACATCTCTCTCTTTATGAATATATTGGATTCATCTACCTTGTAGTTAGTATTCTCTATATAAAAAAAAGTTGGATTCATCTACCATGTAGCTAACTCTGAATATATGGACATGTTAGACTCATCTGCCATATAGCTAGTACACTGCATATGGACATGTTGGACTACTATGCCATGTAGCTGGCTCTCAGTATACGGACATGTTAGACTCATCTGCCATTTATCTAGAACTCTGTATATTGAAAGGTTGCACTACTCTGTCATGTAGCTTGCTCTCTGTATATGGACATTTTGGACTCCTCTGCCATGTAGCTAGCTCTCTGTGCTTGGATATGTTGGACTAATCTGCTATGTAGGTAGCTCTCTGTATACGAACATATTGGACTTGTCTGCCATGTAGCTAGCTCTCAGTATATGGGCATGTTGGACTCAACAGACATGTAGCCAGCTCTTGCTGTATGAACATGTTGGACTCATCTGCCTTCTAGCTAGTCCTCTAAATATGCACATGTTGGACTCATCTGCCATGTAGCTAACTCTCAGTATATGGACATGTTGGACTCATCTGCCATGTAGCTAGTATTCTGTATATGAATATGTTGGACTTCTCTGACATGTAGCTAACTCTCAGTATATGGACACGTTGGAATCATCTGCCATATAGCTAGAACTCTGTATTTGGAATTATTGCACTACTGTGCCATGTAGCTAGCTCTCTGCATATGGGCATTTTGGGCTTCTGCCATGTAGCTAGCTTTCTGTGCATGGATATCTTGTACTGATCAGCCATGTAGGTAGCTCTTTGTATATGAACATATTCGACTTGTTTTCCCTGTAGCTAGCTAAATATACATGGACATGTTGGACTCATCAGCCATGTAGCCAGTTCTCACTATTTGAACATGTTGGACTCATCTGCCTTGTAGATACTCCTCTCTATATATACATGTTGGACTCACCTGCCATTTAGTTAACTCTCAGTATATGGACATGTAGGACTCGTCTGCCATGTAGCTAGTACTCTGTCTATGGACATGATGGACTACTCTGCCATGTAGCTAACTCTCATATGTACATGTTGGACTAATCTGCCATGTAGCTAGAGCTCTGTCTATGGACATGATGGACTACTCTGCCATGTAGCTAACTCTCATTATATGTTCACATTGGACTCATCTGCCATGTAGCTAGAGCTCTGTATATGGAAATGTTGCACTACTCTGCCATGTAGCTAGCTCTCTGTATATGGACATTTTGGACTCGTCTGCAACATAGGTAGCTCTCTTTGCATGGATATGATGGGCAGATCTGCCATGTAGGTAGCTCTCTGTATATGGACATGTTTGACTCATCAGCCTGTAGCCAGATATCTCTGTATGAACATGTTGGACTCATCTGCCTTGTAGCTAGTCCTCTATATACACACTTATTTTACACTTATGTAGATAACTCTCAGTATATAGACATGTTGGACTCTTCTGCAATGTAGCTAGTACTCAGTATATGCACACGATGGACTTATCTGACATGTAGCTAAAAATCTATATATGGAAATGTTGCACTACTATGCCATGTAGCTGGGTCTGTATATATGGACTTTTTAGACTATTGTGCCATGTAGCTAGCTATCTGTGCATGGATATATTGGACAGAACTGACATGTAGGTAGCTCTCTGTATATGAACGTATTGGACTTGTCTGTCATGTAGCTATCTCTCTGTTTATGGACATGTTGGATTCATCAGATTTTTAGCCAGCTCTCTCTGTATGAACATATTGGATTCATCTGCCTTGTAGCTAGTCCACTATATATACACATGTTGGAATCATCTGCCATGTAGCTAACTCTCAGCATATGGACATGTTGGACTCATCTGCTATGAAGCTAGTACTCTGTATATGGACATGTTGGACTCATCTGGCATGTAGAAATTACTCTGTATATGGACATGATGGAGTACTCTGACATGTAGTTAACTCTCAATATTTGAACACGTTGGACTCATCTTTCATGTCGTTAGTACTCTGTATATGGATATGTTGGACTACTCTACAATGCAGCTAGCTCTCAGATATGGACTCATTGGACTCATCTAGTTCGAACTCTGTATATAGAAATGTTGTACTACTGTGCCATGTAGTTAGTTCTCTGTATATGTATATTTTGGATTTGTCTGCCATGTAGCTAGCTCTTTGTGCATGGATATGTTGGAGTGATCTGCCATGTAGGTAGCTCTCTGCATGTGAACTTATTGGACTTGTCTGACATGGGCATGTCTGACTCATCAGCCATGTAGCCAGCACTCTCTGTATGAAAATGTTGGACTAATCTTCCTTGTAGCTATTCCTCTGTATATACACATGTTGGACTCATCTGCTATGTAGCTAACTTTCAGTACATGGACACCTTGGTCTCATTTGGCATGTAGCTAGTACTCTGTATATAGACATGTTGGAATCATCTACCATGAAGCTAGCTCTCAGTATACGGACACCTTGGACTCATCTGCCATGTAGCTAGAATACTGTATATAGAAATGTTGCACTATTCTGTCATGTAGCTAGCTCTCTGTATATGGACTTTTTGCGTTTGTCTGCCATGTAGCTAGCTCTCTGTGTATGGATATGTTGGACTGATCTGCCATGTAGGTAGCTCTCTGTATATGAACATATTGGACTTGTCTGCAATGTAACTGGTTCTCAGTATATGGACATGTTGTACTTCTCTGCCATGTTGCCAGCTCACACTGTATGAACATGTTGGTCTCATCTAACTTGTAGCTAGCCCTCTAAGTATACAAATGTTGGACTCATCTGCCATGTAGCTAAATCTCAGTATATGGATATGTTGGAATCATCTGCCATGTAGCTAGTACTCTGTGTATTTATATGTTGGACTACTCTTCCATGTAGCTATCTTTCAATATATGGACACGTTGGACTCATATGCCATGTAGCTAGAACTCTGTATATGGGAATGTTGCAATCCTCTGATATGTAGCTATCTCTCTGTATATGGACATTTTGGTCTCATCTGCAATGTAGCTAGCTCTCTGGTCTTGGATATGTTGGACTGATCTGCCATGTAGGAAGCTCTCTGTATATGAACATATTAGACTTGTCTGTCATATAGCTAGCTCTCTGTATTTGGGCATGTTGAACTAGTCTGCCATTTAGCTAGTTCTTAGTATATGGGCATGTTGGACCCATCTGCCATGTACCTAGAACTCTGTATATGGAAATGTTTCTCTACTCTGCCATGTAGTTAGCTCTGTGTATATAGACGTCTTGGACTCGTCTGCCATCTATCTAGCTCTCTGTGCATGGATATGATGGACTAATCTGCCATGTAGGTAGCTCTCAGTATATAAACATATTGGTCTTCTCTGCTATGTAGCCTGCTCTCTGTATATGGACATGTTGGACTCATCAGCCATATAGACAGCACTCTCTGTATGAACATGCTGGATTCATCTGCCTTGTACCTAGTCCTCTATATATACACATGTTGGACTCATCTTACATGTAGCTAACTCTCAGCATATGGACATGTTGGACTCATCCGCTATGAAGCTAGTACTCTGTATATGGACATGTTGGACTACTCTGCCATGTAGCTAGCTTTCTGTATATGGACATTTTGGACTCGTCGGCCATGTAGCCTGCTCTCTCTGTATGAATTTGTTGGACTCATCAGCCTTGTAGTTATTCCTCTCTATATACACATGTTGGACTCATCTACCTTGTAGCTAGTCCTCTATATATACACATTTTGGATTCATCTGTCATGTAGCTAACTCTCAGTATATGGTCCTGTTGGACCCATCTGCCATGTAGCTAGTACCTGTACATGGACATGTCGGACCATTCTGCCATGTAGCTATCTCTCAGTTATGGACATGTTGGACTCATCTGCCATTTGGCTAGAACTCCGTATATGGAAATATTGCACTAATGTGTCATGTAGCTAGCTCTCTGTATAAGGTCATTTTGAACGTGTCTGCCAAGTAGCTAACTCTGTGCATAGATGTGCTGGACTGATCTGCCATGTAGGTAGCTCTCTGTATATGAACATATGGGACATCTCTCCCATGTAGCCTGCTCTCTATATATGGACATGTTGGACTCATCAGCCATGAAGGAGCTCTGAATATGAACATGGTGGACTCATCTGCCTTGTAGCTAACGCTTAAATGTACACATGTTGGACTAATGTGTCATATAGCTAGCTCTCAGTATATGGACATGTTGGATTCATCTACCATGTAGCTAGCTCTCTGTATATGGACACGTTAGACACAACAGCCATGTAGCCAGCTCTCTCGGTATGAACATGTTGAACTCATCTGACTTATAGCTAGTCCTCTATATATATACATGTTGGACTCATCTGCAATGTAGCTAGCTTTCAGTATATGGACATGTTGGACTACTCTGCCAATTTGCTAGTACTCTGTATATGTAAATGTTGGACTACTCTGCCATTTAGCTATCTCTCAGTATATGGACACGTAGGACTCATCTGCAATGTAGCTAGAACTATATATATGGAAATGTTGCACTATTCTACCATGTAGCTAGCTCTCTGTATATGGACATTTTGGACTTGTCTACCATGTAGCTAGTTCTTCGTGTATGGATATGTTAGACTGATCTGACATTTAGGTAGCTGTCTGTATATGAACATATTGGACTTGTCTGCATTGTAGCTGATTTTCAGTATATGTTGGACTCATCTACCATGTAGCTAGCCCACTAAGTATACAAATGTTGGAC
>NW_006408670.1:7797426-7817319 GCF_000296735.1 Chrysochloris asiatica
TTGGGCCCATGTGCCATGTAGCTAGAACTCTGAATATGGAAATGTTGCACTACTCTGTCATGTCACTAGCTCTCTCTGTATATGGACATTTTGGTCTCGTCTGCCATGTAGCTAGCTCTCTGTGCATAGATATATTGGAATGATCTGCCATGTAGGTAGCTCTCTGTATATTAACATATTCCAATTGTCTGCCATGTACCTAGCTGTCTGTATCTGGACATGTTGGACTCCTCAGCCATGTATCAGCTCTCTCAGTATGAACATGTTGGACTCATCTGCCTTGTAGCTAGTGCTCTCTCTATACACATATTAGACTCAACTACCATGTAGCTAACTGTCAGTATATGGACATGTTGGACTCATCTAACATGTATCTTGAACTCTGTATATTGAAATGTAGGAGTACTCTGCCATGTAGCTATATCTCTGTATATGGACATTTTAGAATTGTCTTCCATGTAGCTAGCTCTCTGTGCTTGGTTATGTTGGACTGACCTGACGTGTAGGTAGCTCTCTTTATATGAACTTATTGGACTTGTCTGACATGTATCTAGCTCTCTGTATATGGACATGTTGGACTCATCTGCCATGTAGCTAACTCTCAGTATATGGACATGAAGGAATCATGTGACATGTAGCTAACTCTCAGTATATTGAAATGTTGGACTCATCTGCTGTGTAGCTAGTACTTTCTATATGGACATGTTGGACTACTCTGCCATGTATCTACCATGTAGATAGATCTTAATATATGAACACGTTGGAATCATCTTACTTGTAGCTAGTACTCTATATATGGAAATGTTGGAATACTCTGCCATGTAGCTAGCTCTCTGTATATGGACATTTTGGACTCATCTGCTATGTAGCTAGCTCTCTGTGCATGGATATGTTGGACTGATCTGCCATGTAGGTAGCTCTCTGTATATGAACGTATAGGACTTGCCTGCCATGCAGTTAGCTCTCTGAATATGTACATGTTGGACTCATCAGCCATGTAGCCAGCTATCTTTGTATGAATATGATGGACTCATCTGCCTTTTAGCTAGTCCTCTATATATACACATGTTGGACTTATCTGCATGTAGCTAGCTCTCTGTATATGGACATGATGGTCTCTTCAGCCATGTAGCCAGCTCTCTCTGAAATAGCATGTTGGAATCATCTGCCTTGTAGCTAGTCCTCTATATATACATGTTGGACTCATCTGCCATTTAGATTACACTCTGTATATGGACATGTTGAACTACTCTGCCATGTAGCTAGCTCTTAGTATATGGACACGTTGGACTCATCTGCCTTGTAGCTCGAACTCTGTATATGGAAATGTTGCACTAATCTGTCACGCAGCCAGCTCACTGTATATGGACATTTTGGACTTGTCTGCCATATAGCTAGTGCTCTGTTCATGGATATGTTGGACTTATCTGCCATGTAGGTACCTCTCTGTATATGAAAATATTGGACATGTCTGCCATGTAGCTAGCTCTCTGTATATGGACATGTTGTACTCATCATCCATGTAGCCAGCTCTCTGTGTATGAACATGTTGGACTCATCTGCCTTGAAGCTAGTCTTCTATATATACATGTTGGACTCATTTGTGATGTAGTTAACTCTCAGTGGATGGAAATGTTGGACTCATCTGCCATGTAGCTAGTACTCTGTATATGGACATGTTGGACTACTCTGCCATATAGCTAACTCTCAGTATATGGACACGTTGGACTCATCTGCCATGTAGCTGGCTCTCAGTATATGCACACATTGGACTCATCTGCCATGTAGCTAGAACTCTGTATATGGAAATTATGTGCTACTATGCCATGTAGCTAGCTATCTGTATATGGACATTTTGGACTCGTCTGCCATGTTGCTATCTCTCTGTGCATGGATATGTTGCACTGATCTGCCCTGTATTTAGCTCTCTGCATATGAACATATTGTATTCGTCTGCCATATAGCTAGCTCTCTGTACATAAATATGCTGGACTGATCTGCCATGGAGGTAGCTCTCTGTATATGAAGATATTTGACTTGTCTGCCATATAGCTCGCTCTCTGTATATGGACATGTGGAACTACTCTGCCATGTAGCTAGTTCTTAGTATATGGACATGTTGGACTCATCTGCCATGTAGCTAACTCTATGTGCATGGATATGTTGTACTGATCTGCCATGGAGGTAACTCTCTGGATATGAATATATGGGAATGGTCTGCCCTGTAGCTAGCTGTCAGTATATGGACATGTTGGTCTCATCAGCCATGTAGCCAGCTCTCTCTGCATGAATATGTTTGACTCATCTGCCTTTTAGATAGTCCTCTAAATATTCACATGTTGGAGTCATCTGCCATGCATCTAGCTCTCAGTATATGGACAAGTAGGACTCATATGCCATGTAGCTAGGACTCTGCATATGGAAATATTTCACTACTCTGTCATGCAGCTAGCGATCTGTACATGATCATTTTGGACTAGTCTGACATGTAGCTAGCCCTCTGTGCATATATTTGCTGGACTGATCTGCCATGTCGGTAGCTCACTGCATATGAACTTATAGGACTTGTCTACCAAGAAACTAGCTCTCAGTATATGGACATGTTGTACTCATCTACCATGTAGCTAGTACTCTGTATATGCACATGCTGGACTACTCTGCCATTTAGCTAGCTCTCAGTATATGGACACTTTGGACTCATCTGCCATGTAGCTGGCTTTCAGTATATGCACATGTTAGACTCATTTACCATGTAGATAGATATCTGTATATGAAAATGTTGCAGTACTCTGCCATGTAGCTAGTAATCTGTACATGAACATTTAGGACTTGTCTGCCATGTAGATAGCTTTGTGTGCATGGAAATGTTGGACTCATCTGCCATGTAGGTAGCTCTCTGTATATGAACATACAGGACTTGTCTGCCATGTAGGAGCTCTCAGTATATGGACATGCTGGACTCATCAGCCATGTATCTAGCTCTGTCTGTATGAATATGTTTGACTCATCTGTCTTGTAGAGATCCCTCTAAATATACACATGTTGGACTCATCTTCCATGTAGCTAACTCTCAGTATATGAACATGTAGGACTCATCTGCCATGTAGCTAGGTCTCTGTGCATGGATTTGTTGGACTGATCTGCCATGTAGGTAGCTCTCTGTATATGAACATATTGGACTTGTCTGCCATGTAGCTTGTACTCTGTATATGGACATGTTAGAATTATCAGCCATGTAGCCATCACTCTCTGATTGAACATGTTGGACTTGTCTGCCTTGAAATTAGTCCTCTATATATACATATGTTGGCTTCATCTGCCACGTATATGGACATTTTGGACATATCTTCCATGTACCTAGCTCTCTGTATGAATATGTTGGACTCATCTGCCTTGTAGCTAATCGTGTATATATATACATGTTGGAATCATCTTCATGTAGCTAACCCTCAGTATATGGCCATGTTGGACTCATCTGTCATGTAACAAATACTCTGTATATGGCCATGTTGGACTCATCTGCCATGTAGCTAGCTCTCAGTATATGGACACTTTGGACTCATCTGGCATGTAGCTAGATTTGGAAATGTTGCACTACTCTGTCATGTAGCTAGCTCTCTGCATATGGACATTTTGGACTCGTCTGACATGTAGCTAGCTCTCTGTTCATGGATATGTTGGACTTATCTGCCATATAGCTAGCTCTATGTGCATAGATATGCTGGATTGATCTGCCATGTAGGTAGCTCTCTGCATATGAACATATTGGAATTGTCTACCAAATAACTAGTTCTCAGTATATGGATATGTTAGATTCATCAGTCATGTAGCCAGCTCTCTGTGTATGAACATGTTGAACTCATCTGCCTTGAAACTAGTCCTCTATATATACATGTTGGACTCATCTGCCATGTAGCTAACACTCTGTATATGGACATGTTGGACTACTCTGTCATGTAGCTAACTCTCAGTATATAGACATGATGTAGTCATGTGCCATGTATCTGGCTCTCAGTATATGGACATGTTGGACTCATCTGCCACGTAGCAAGAAATCTGTATATGGAAATGATGCATTACTCTGCCATGTAGCTAGCGATCTGTACATGGACTTGTCTACCATGTAGCTTGCTCTCTCTACATGAACATGTTGGTCTCATCAGCCATGTATCCAGCACTGTCTGTATTAACATGTTGGAATCATCTGCCTTGTAACTAGTCCTCTATATATACACAAGTTGGACTCATCTGTCATGTAGCTAACTCAGAGTACACAGACATGTTGGACTTATCTGCCATGTAGCTAGTATTCTGTATATGGACATGTTGGACTACTCTGCCATGTAGCTAGCTCTCAGTATATGGACACGTTGGACTCATCTGTCATGTAGCTATAACTCTGTATATGAAAATGTTTCACTACTCTGTCATGTAGCAAGCTCTATTTATATGGACATTTTGGAATTGTCTGCATGTAGCAAGCTCTCTGTGCATAGATATGCTGGACTGATCTGACATGAAGTTAGCTCCCTGTATATGAACATATTGGACTCGTCTACCAAGTAACTACCTCTCAGTATATGGACATTTTGGACTCATCAGCCATGTTTCCAGCTCTCTCTGTGTGAATATACCAGACTCTTCTGCCTTATCGATAGCCCTCTAAATATACACATGTTGGACCCATCTGCCATGAAGCTAACTCTCAGTATATGGACATGTTGGACTCATCTGCCTTGTAGCTAGAACTATGTATATGGATATGTTGGACTACTCTGCCACGTAGTTAGCTTTGTGTATATGGACACGTTGGACTCATCTGTCATATAGCTAGAGCTCTGTATATGGAAATATTGCACTACTCTGGCATGTAGCTAGCTCTCTGTATATGGACATTTTGGACTCGTCTGTCATGAAGCTAGCTTTCTGTGCATACATATGCTGGACTGAACTGCCATGTAGGTAGATCTCTGTACTTGAACATATGGGACTTGTCTGCCATGTAGCTGGCTCTCTGTATATGGACATGTTGGACTTATCAGCCATGTAGCCAACTCACTGTGTATCAACATGTTGGACTCATCTGCCTTGTAGCTAACCCTCTAAAAATACACATGTTGAACTCATCTGTCATGTAGCTAACTCTCAGTATATGGACATGTTGGACTCTTCTGCCATGTAGATAGTATTCCATATATGGACATGTTGGAGTACTCTTCCATGTAGCTAGCTCTCAATATATGAACACATTGTTCACATCTACCATGTAGGTAGAGCTCTGTATATGGATATGTTGTTCTACTCTGCCATGTAGTTCATTCTCTGTATATGGACATTTTGGACTCGTCTGCCATGTTGCTAGCTCTCTGTGCATGGATATGATGGACTGATCTGCCATGTAGGTAGCTCCCTTTATATGAACATATTGGAATTGTCTGCCATTTAGCTAGATCTCTGTCTATGGACATGTTGGTGTCATCAGCCATGTAACCAGCTCTCTCTGTATGAACATGTTGAAATCATCTGCCTTGTAGCTACACCACTATATATACATGTTGGAGTCATCTGCCTTGTAGCTAACTCTCAGTATATGGACATGTTGGACTCATCTGCCATTTAACTAGTACTCTGTACATTGACATGTTGGACTACTCTGCCATGTGGCTAACTTTCAGTATATGGACACGTTGGTCTTGTCTGCCATGTATGTAGCCCTCAGTATATGGACATGATGTACTCATCAGCCATGTAGCCAGCTCTCTCTGTATGAATATGTTGGACTCATGTGCCTTGTAGTTAGCCCTGTAAATATACACATGATGGACTCATCTGCCATGTTGTTAGTAAATTGTATATGGACATGCTGGACAACTCTGCCATGTAGCTAGCTCTCAGTAAATGGACATGGACTCATCTGCACTGTAGGTAGTACTCTGTATATGGAAATGTTTCACTAATCGGCCATGTACCTAGCTCTCTGCATATGAACATTTTGGTCTTGTCTACCAATTAACTAGCTCTCAGTATATGGACATGTTGGATTCATCAGCCATGTATCCAGCTCTCTCCGTATGAATATGTTTGACTCATCTGCCTTGTAGCTAGCCCTCTAAATATACACATGTTGGACTCATATGCCATGTAGCTAACTCTCAGTATATGGACATGTTGGACTCATCTGTCTTGTAGCTAGTACTCTGTATATGGATATATTGGACTACTCTGCCATGTAGGTAGTTCTCAGTATATGTCCACGTTGGACTCATCTACCATATAGCTAGAACTCTGCATGTGGAAATAGTGGACTACTCTGCCATGTATCTAGCTCTCTGTATAGGAACATTTTGGACTAGTCTGCCATGTTGCTAGCTCTCTGTGCATGGATATGTTGGACTGATCTGCCATGTATGTAGCTCTCTCTATATGAACATATTGGACTTGTCTGCCATGTAGTTAAATCACTGTATATGGACATGTTTGTCTCATCAGCCATGTATCCAGCTCTCTCTGTATGAACATGTTGGAATCATCTGCCTTGTAGCTAGACCTCTATATATACATGTTGGAGTCATCTGCCATATAGATAGCTCTCAGTATATGGACATTTTGGGCACATCTGCCATGTAGCCAGTACTCTGTATATGGACATGATGGACTACTCTGCCATGTAGCTAACTCTCAGTTTATGGACTTGTTGGACTCATCTGCCATGTAGCTAGTACACTGTATATGGAAATGTTGGACTACTCTGCCATGTAGCTAACTCTCAGTTTATGGACTTGTTGGACTCATCTGCCATGTAGCTAGTACACTGTATATGGAAATGTTGGACTACTCTGCCATGTAGCTAACTCTCAGTTTATGGACTTGTTGGACTCATCTGCCATGTAGCTAGTACACTGTATATGGAAATGTTGGACTACTCTGCCATGTAGCTTGCTGTCATTTTATGGACATGTTGGACTCATCGACAATGAAGCTAGAACTCTTTATGTGGAAATGTTGTATTACTCTGCCATGTATGTAGCTCTCTGTATATGAACATATTGTACTTGTCTTCCATGTAGCTAGCTCTCTGTATATAGATATGTTGGACTCATCAGCCATGTACACAGCTCTCTTTGTATGAACATGTTGGACTCATCTGCCATATAGATAGTACTCTCTATATACACATGTTGGACTCTTCTGTCATGTAGCTAGTACTCTGTATATGGACATGTTGGATGACTTTGCCATGTAGCTAGCTCTCAGAATATGGACATGTTGGTACAATCTGACATGTACCTAGAACTCTGTATTTGGAAATGATGTGCTACTCTGCCATGTAGCTAGCTCTCTGTATATGTACTTTTGGACTCCTCTGCCATGTAGCCTGCTCTCTGTGCATGGATATGTTTGACTGATCAGCCATGTATGCAGCTCTCTGTATATTAGCATATTGGACTTGTCAGCCATGCAGCTAGCTATCTGTATATGGACAAGTTGGACTCGTTTGCCATGTAGTCAGGTCTCTCTGGGAATAAGTTGGACGCTTCTGCCTTGAGCTAGTCCTCTACATATACACACAATGGACTTATCTGCCATATTGCAAACCCTCAGTATATGGACATGTTGGACTCATCTGCCATGTAGCTAACTCTCTGAATATAGAAACATTGGACTCATCTGCCGTGTAGCTTCAAGTCTGTATATGGAAATGATACACTTCTCTGCCATGTCGCTTGCTCTCTGTATATGGACATTTTGGATTCCTTTGCCATGTAGCTCTCTCTGTTTGAACATGTTGGACTCATCTGCCTTGTAGCTAGTCCTCTATGTATACACATGTTGGACACATCTGCCATGTGGCTAACTCTCATTTTATGCACAAGTTGGACTCATCTGCCATGTAGCTAACTCTCAGTATATGGACATGTTGGACTCATCTGCCATCTAGCTAACTCTCAGTATATGGACTTGAAGGAATCATCTGACATGTAGCTAACTCTCAGGATATTGAAATGTTGGACTCATCTGCCGTGTAACTAGTACTTTGTATATGGACATGTTGGACTACTCTGCCATGTATCTGCCATGTAGATAGATCTCAGTATATGAACACGTTGGAATCATCTTACTTGTAGCTAGTACTCTATATATGGAAATGTTGGAATACTCTGCCATGTAGCTAGCTCCCAGAATATGGTCACGTTGGACTCATCTGTCAAGTAGCTAGAAGATTGTATATGGACATTTTGGACTCATCTGCCATGTAGCCAGCTCTCTGTATATAAACATTTTGGACTCATCTGCCATGTAGCTAGCTCTCTGTGCATGGATATGTTGGACTGATCTTCCATGTAGGGAGCTCTCTGTATATGAACATATAGGACTTGCCTGCCATGTAGCTAGCTCTCTGTATATGGATATGTTTGACTCATCAGCCATGTAGCCAGCTCTCTCTGTATGAACATTTTGGACACATCTGCCTTGTAACTAGTCCCCTATATATACACATGCTGGACTCAAATGTCATGTAACAAACTCTGAGTATATGGATATGTTGTACCCATCTGCCATTTAGCTAGTACTCTGTATATGGACATGTTGTACTACTCTCCCATGCAGCTAGCTCTCCGTATATGGACACGTTGGACTCAACTGCCATGTAGGTAGAACTCTGAATATAGACATGTTGCACTACTCTGGCATGTAGATAGCTCTCTGTATATGGACATTTTGTACTCGTCTGCCATGTAGCTAGCTTACTGTGCATGGATATGTTGGACTGATCTACCATGTAAGTAGTTCTCTGCATATTAAGAAATTGGACTTGTCTGCCATGTAGCTAGCTCTCTGTATATGGACATATTGGACTCATCAGCCATGTAGCCAGCTCTCTGTGTATGAATATGTTGGACTCATTTCCCTTTATATATACACAAGTTTGACTCATCTGCCATGTAGCTCTGTATATGGAAATGTTACACTACCCAGCCATGTAGCTAGCTCTCTGTATATGTACATTTTGGACTCGTCTGCCATGTAGCTAACTCTCTGTACTTGGATATGTTGGACTGATCTGCCAAATAGGTAGCTGTCTGGATATGAACATATTGGACTTGTCTGCCATGTAGCTAGCAGTATATGGACACATTGGACGCATCTGCCATATAGTTTATAATCTGTATATGGACATGTTGCACTATGCTGCCATATAGCTGGCTCTCTGTATATAGACAAGTTGAACTCATCTGCCTTGTAGCTAGAACTATGTATATGGAAATGTTGTACTACACTGCCATATAGCTAGCTCTCTGTGTATGGACATTTTGGACTCGTCTGCCATGTAGCTAGCTCTCTGTACATGAATATGTTGGACTGATGTGCCAAGTTGGTAGCTCACTGTATATGAACATATTGGACATGTCTGCCATGTAGGTAGTTCTCAATATATGGACACCTTGTACACATCTGCCATGTTGTTAGAACTGTGTATATGGAAATGTTGCACTATCCTGCCATGAAGCTAGCTCGCTGTATATGGACATTTGTGCTTGTCTGCCTTATAGCTAGCTCTCTGTACATGGATAAGTTGGGCTGATCTGCCAAGTAGGAAGCTCTCTGTATATGAACATATTGGACTTGTCTGACATGTAGCTAGCTCTCAGTATATGGAAACGTTGGAAACATCTGCCATATAGCTAGAACTCTGAATATGGACATGTTGGAGTACTCTGCCATGTAGGTAGCTCTCTGTATATAGACAATTTGTACTCATCTGCCTTGTTGTTAGAACTCTGTATATGGAAATGTTTCACTACCCTGACATGTAGTTACTTAGCTCTCTGTACATGCACATTTTAGACTCGTCTGCCATGTAGCTAACTCTCTGTATATGGATATGTTGGACTGATCTTGCAAGTAGGTAGCTCTCTGTATATGAACATATAGGATTTTTCTACCCTGTAGGTGGCTCTCAGAATACGGACAAGTTGGACACATCTGCCAAGTAACTACTACCCTGAATATGGACATGTTGGCCTACTCTGCCATGTAGATAGCTCTAAGTATATGGTCTCTTTGGACACATCAGCCATGTAACATGAACTCTGTATATGGAAATGTTGCACTATTCTGGCATGTAACTAGCTCTCTGTATATAAACAACTTTGACAGGTCTGCCATGTAGCTAGAACTCAGTATATGGAAATGTACTACCGTGCCATGTAGCTAGCTCTCTGTATATGGACATTTTGTAATCGTCTGCCATGTAGCTAGCTCTCTGTACATGGATATGTTGGACTGATCGGCCAAGTATGTAGCTCTCTGTATATGAACAAATTGGACTTGTCTGCAATCTAGGTGGCTCTCAGTATATGGACAAGTTGGACATACTTGTCCTGTAGCTAGAAACCTGAATATGGACATGTTGAACTACTCTGCCATGTAGCTAGATTTCTGTACATGGATATGTTGAACTGATCTGCCATGTATCTAGCTCTCTATATATGAACATATTGGACTTATCTGCCATGTAGTTGTCTCTCAGTATATGAACAAGTTGGTCATATCTGGCATGTAGCTAATACTCTATATATGGACATGTTAGACAGTTCTGCCATGTAGCTAGCTCTCAGTGTATGGTCACATTGGACACATCTGCCATCTACCTAGAACTTTGTATATGGAAATGTTGCATTACCCTGCCATGGACCTAGCTCTCTGTATGTGGACATTTTGGATTTGTCTGCCATGTAGCTAGATCTCTCTACATGGATATGTTGGACTCATCTGCCAGGTAGGTACCTCTCTGTATATGAACATATTGGATTTGTCTGCCATGTAAGTGGCTTTCAGTATATGGAGCCATTGAACACATCTGCAATGTAGCTACTACCCTGAATATGGACTTGTTGGACTACTCTGCCATGTAGCTAGCTCTCAGTATATGGACACATTAAACACCTCTGCCATGTAGCTAGAACTCTGTATATAGAAATGGTGCGCTACTCTGCCATGTAGCTAGCTCACTGTATATAGAAAAGTTGGACTCATCTTCCTTGTACATAAAACTCTGTATATGGAAATGTTTCACTACACTGCCATGTACCTAGCTCTCTGTATATAGACATTTTGGACTCGTCTGCCATGTAGCTAGCTCTCTGTATATGGACATGTTGGATTCATCTGCCAAGTAGGTATCTCTCTGTATACAGAGTAGCACAACATTTCCATACACAGGGTTATAGTTACATGCCAGATGAATCCAACAAGTCCATATACAGAGAGCTACCTTCATGGCAGAGTACTACATCCTTTCCATATACAGATTTCTAGATACATGGCAGAATAGTCCAAAGTGTCCATATACAGAGTACTAGCGACATGGCAGATGAGTCCAAAATGTCCATATTCTGAGAGCTAGCTGCATGGAAGATGAATCCAACATGTGTGTATTTAGAGGGTTAGCTACAAGGCAGATGAGTCCAATATGTTCATACACAGAGAGCTGGCTACATAGCCAGTGAGTACAACATATCCATATACAGAGAGCTAACTACATGGCAGACAAGTCGAATATCTTCGTATATACAGAGCTACCAACAGGACTGATCAGTCCTACATATCCATGTACAGAGAGTTAGCTACATGACAAACGAGGCCAATATGTCTGTATACTGAGAGCTAGTTACATGACATATGAGACAACAATGATCATATACAGAGGGCAAGCAACATGGAAGAGTAGTGCAACTTTACCATATACTTAGTTCTAGCTACATGTCAGATGAGTCAAACGTGTCCGTATACTGAAATCTAGCTACGTGGCAGATGAATCCAACATGTGTATATTTAGAGGGCTAGCTGCAACACCGATTAGTCCAACATGTTCATACAGAGAGAGCTGACTACATGACTGATGAGTCTAATATTTCCATATAAAGAGAGCTATCTCCATGGCAGACAAGTACAATATCTTCATATAGAGAGCTACCTACATGGCAGATCAGTCCAACATATCCATACACAGAGAGCATGGATGACAGAATAGGCCAATATGTCCAAATACAGAGAGCTGGATACATGGCAGAGTAGTGCAACATTTCCATATACAGAGTTCTAGCAACATGGCAGATGAGGTTAACGTGTGCAAATACTTATAGTTAGCTACATGGCAGAGTAGGCCAACATGTCCATATACAGGGTTCTAGCTACATGGCATAGTAGTGCAACATTTCCATATACAGAGTTCTAGCAACATGGCAGATGAGTCCATCGGGTCCATATATTGAGAGCTAGCTATATGGCAAATGAGTCCAACATGTCCATATACAGAGAGCTAGCTTCAAGACAGATGAGTCCAACATGTTCATACAAAGAGAGCAGGTTATATGGCTGATGATTCCAACATGTCCATGTAGAGAGAGTGTGCTACATGGCAGACAATTCCAATATCTTTATAAACAGAGAGCTACCTACATGGAAGATCAGTCCAACATATCTATGCACGGAGAGCTAGCTGCATGTCAGTTTAATAAAAAAGTCCATATACAGAGATACCTATATGGCAGAGTTCTAGCTACATAGCAGATGAGTCCATCGTGTTCATATACTCAGAGATAGCTACTTGGCACAGTAGTCCAAGATGCCATATAAAGAGTAATAGCTACATGGCAGATGAGTCCAACATGTTCATACAGAGAGAGCTGGCTACATGGTTGATGAGTCCAACATGTCCATATACTGAGAGCTAGCAACATGGCAGATGAATCCATCCTGTATGTATTTAGAGGGCTATTTACAAGGCATATGAGTCCAACATGTTCATACACAGAGAGTTGGATACATGGCTCATGAGTCCAACATGTCCATATACTGAGTTAGCTACATGGCCGATGAGTCCAACATGTCCATATACTGCGAGTTAGCTAAATGGAAGATGAGGCCCACATGTGTATATGTAGAGTTATATCTACAAGGCAGACGAGTCCAAAATGTCCATATACAGAGCGATAGCTACATGGCAGAGTAGTGCAACATTTCTATATACAGAGTTCTAGCTACATGGCAGATGAGTCCAACATGTCCCTATACAGAGAGCTAGCTTCATGGCAGAGTAGTGCAAGATTTCCATATACAGAGGTGTTGCTCTTTGGAAGATGAATCCAACGTGTCCATATACTAAGAGCTAGCTACATGGCAGATTAATCCAACATGTCCATAGATTGAGAGCTGTCTACAAAGCAGATGAGTCTAACATGTTCACACACAGAGAGCTGGCTATGTGGTTGATGACTCCAACATGTCCATATACAGAGAGATTGCTACGTGGCAGACATTTCCAATATCTTTATAAACAGAGAGCTACCTACATGCCATATCAGTCCAATATATCCATGCACAGAGAGCTAGCTACATGTCAGTTGAAGCCAAAATGTCTATATACAGAGATAGCTACATGTCAGAGTAGTGCAACATGTCCATATACAGAGTTCTAGCTACGTGGCAGATGAGTCTAACGTGTCCCTATACTTAGAGCTAACTACATGGCAGAGTCGAGCAATATGTCCACATACAGAGTAGTATCTACATGACAGATGACTCTCACATGTCCATATACTGAGAGCTAAGTACATGACAGATGAGTCCAACATGTGTATATATAAAGGACTAGCAACAAGGCAGATGAGTCCAACATGTTCAATCAGAGAGAGCTGGCTACATGGCTGATAAGTCCAACATGTCCATACACAGAGAACTAGCTGCAAGGCAGACGAGTCCAAAATGTCCATATACAGAGTGCTAGTTACAAGGTAGGGTAGTGCAACATTTTCATATACAGACTACTAGTTACATGGCAGATAAGTCCAACATATCCATATGCTGAGAGTTAGCTGAATGACAGATGAGTCCAAATGTGTATATTTAGAGGGTTACCTACAAGGCAGATGAGTCTAACATATTCATACACAGAAAGCTGGCTACATGACTGATTAGTCCAACATATCCCATATCCATATACTGAGAGCTAGGTACATGGAAGACAAGTCTAATATGTTCATATACTCAGAGCTACCTATATGGCAGATCAGTCCATCATATCCATGTACAATGAGCTAGTTACAATGAAGAGGAGTCCAAAATGTCGAAATTCAGAGAGCTAGCTACATGGCAGAGTAGTGCAACATTTCCATATACAGGGTTCTAGCTACATGGCAGATAAGTCAAACATGTACACATAGAGAGAGCTAGTTACATGGCAGAGTAGTGCATCATTTCTATAAACAGAGTTCTAGATACAAGGCAGAGTAGTCCAACGTGTCCATATACAGAGTACTAGCAACATGGCAGATGAGTCCAACATGTCCGTATTCTGAGAGCTAGCTACATTGCAGACAAGTCCAATATCTTCATATACAGAGAGCTACCTACATGGCATATCAGTCCATCATAACAATGTACAGAGAGATAGCTACATGGCAGACAAATCCTAAATGTCCCTATATAGAGAGCTAGCTACATGGCAGAGTAGTGCTACATTTCCATATACAGAGTTCTAACTACATGGCAGATGAGTCCAATGTGTCCATATACTGAGAGCTAGCTACATGGCAGATGAGTGCAACATGTCCATATACTGACTAGCTAGCTACAAGACAGATGAGTCCAACATGTTCATACACAGAGAGCTGGTTATATGGCTGATGAGTCCAACATATCCATAAACAGAGAGCTTGCTACATGGCAGACAATTCCAATATTTTTATAAACAGTGAGCTATCTACATGGCAGATCAGTCTAACATATCCATGCACGTCAAGCTAACTACATGTCAGATGAATCCAAAATGTCCATATACAGAGATAGCTACATGGCAGAGTAGTGCAACATGTCCAATACAGAGTTCTAGCTACATGGCAGATAAGTCCCACATGTCCGTATACTGAGAGCTAGCTACATGGCAGATGAGTTCAACATGTGTATATATAGAGGACTAGTAACAAGGCATATGTGTCCAATATGTTCATACAGAGAGAGCTGGCTACATGGCTGATGAGTCCCACATGTCCATGTACAGAGAGCTAGCTACATGGCAGACAAGTCCAAAATGTCCATATACAGAGTGATAACTACATGGCAGAGTATTGCAACATATTCATATACAGAGTTCTAGCTACATGGCAGATGAGTCCAGTGTGTCCCTATAGAGAGAGTTATCTACATGGCAGAATAGTGCAAGATTTCCATATACAGATGTCTAGCTCCTTGGCAGATGAGTCCAACGAGTCCATATACTAAAAGCTAGCTACATGGCAGATGAGTTCAACATGTCCATAGATTGAGCACTATCTACAAAGCAGATGAGTCCAACATGTTCATACACAGAGAGCTGGCTATATAGCTGATGACTCCAACATGTCCATATACAGAGAGCTTGCTACATCACAGACAATTCCAGTATCTTTATAAACAGAGAGCTACCTACATGGAATATCAGTCCTATATATCCATGCACAGAGAGCTAGCTACATGTCAATTGAGTCCAAAATGTCCATATACAATGATAGCTACCTGTCAGAGTAGTGTAACATGTCCATATGCAGAGTTCTAGCTATATGACAGATGAGTCCAACGTGTCCACATATTCAGAGCTAGCTATAAGGCAGAGTAGTCCAAGATGTCCATATACAGAGTAATAGCCACTTGGAAGATGACACCCACATGTCCATATACTGAGAGCTAGCTACACAGCAGATGAGTCCAACATGTGTATATATAGAGGACTAGTAACAAGGCAGATGAGTCCAACATGTTCTTACACAGAGAGCTGGCTACATGGCTGCTGAGTCCAACACATCCATATACAGAGAGCTAGCTACATGGCAGATAACTCCAATATGTTCATATTCAAAGAGCTACCTACATGGTAGATCAGTCCAACATTTCCATGCACAGGGTTCTAGCTACATGGCAGAAGAGTCCAAAATGTCCATATACAGAGAGCCAGCTACATGGCAGAGTAGTGCTAGATTTCCATATACAGATATCTAGCTACATGGCACATGAGTCCAATGTGTCAATATACTGAGAGCTAGGTACATTGCAGAGTTGTTCAACAAGTCCATATACAGAGTACTAGCTACATGGCAGATGAGTCCAACATGTGTATATATAGAGGACTTGCTACAAGGCAGATTAGTCCAACATGTTCATATGGCTGGCTATATGGCTGATAATTCCAACATGTCAATATACTGAGAGCTAGCTACACGGCAGACAAGTCCAATATGTTCACATACAGAGAGCTACATACATGGCAGTTCAGTCCAACATACTCATGTACCGAGAGCTAGCTACATGGCAGACGAGTCCAAAATGTCCATATATAGAGAGCTAGCTACATTGCAGAGTAGTGCAACATTTCCATATACAGGGTTCTAGCTATATGGCCGATCAGTCCAACGTGTCCGTATACTGAGAGCCAACTACATGGAAGAGTAGTCCAACATGTCCATATACAGAGTATTAGCTAATGGCAGATGAGTCCAACGTTTCCATATATTTGGACCTAGCTCCATGGCAGAGTAGTGCAACATTTGCATGTACAGAGTACTACATGGCAGTAGGATTTCCATATACAGGGATCTATCTACATTTGAGATGAGTCATATGTGTCCCTAAACGAAGAGTTAGCTACATGGCAGATGAGTCCAACGTGTCCATATACAGAGAACTAGCAACATGGCAGAGTATTGCAACATTTCCATATACAGTGTTTTACCTACATGACAGATGAATCTTACATGTCCATATACTGAAAGGTAGTTACATGGCAAAGGAGTCCATCTTGTCCATATAAAGAGTACTAGCTGCCTGGCTAATGAGTCCAACGTGTCCATATACAGAGAACTAGCAACATGGCAGAGTATTGCAACATTTCCATATACAGTGTTTTACCTACATGACAGATGAATCTTACATGTCCATATACTGAAAGGTAGTTACATGGAAAGTAGTCCAACATGTCAATATAAATAGTACTAGCTACAAGGCAGATGAGTGCAACATGACCATATACTGAGAGTTGGTTACATTGCAGATGAATCCAACATGTGTATATTTAGAGGGTTAGCTACAGGTAGATGAGTCCAACATGTTCATACAGAGAGAGCTGGCTCCATGGCTGATGAGTCCATCATGTCCATATACAGAGAGCTAGCTACATGGCAGAGTACTGTAACATTTCCATATACAGAGTACTAGCTACATGACAGATGAGTCCATCGTGTCCATATACTAAGAGCTACCTATATGGCAGAGTAGTCCAACATGTCCATATACAGAGTTCTAGCTACATTTCAGATGAGTCCAACATGTCCATATAGTGAGAGCTGTCTACATGCAGAGTAGTCCAACATGTCCATATAGAGAGTACTAGCTACATGGCAGATGAGTCCAACATGACCATATACTGAGAGTTAGCTACATTGCAGTTGAGTCCAACATGTGTATATTTAGAGGGCTAGCTACAATGTAGATGAGTCGCACTTGTTCATACACAGAGAGCTGGCTACATGGCAGAGTAGTCCAACATGTCCATATACTGAGAGATAGCTACGTGACATATAAGTCCAATACCTACATGGCAGATCAATCCAACGTATCCATTCACAAACAGCTAGCTAAATGGCAGACTAGTCCAGAATGGCCATAAACAGAGGTAGCTACGTGGCAGAGTAGTATAACATGACCATATACACAGTTGTAGCTATATGGCAGATGAGTCTATCGTGTCCACATACTGAGAGCTAGCTACATGGCAGAATAGTGAAATATTTCCATATACAGAGTTTTAGCTACATGGCAGATGAGTCCATCTTGTTCATATACTGAGAGCTAGCAACACGATAGAGTAGTCCAACATGTCCATATATAGAGTAAAGCTACATGGCAGATGAGTCCAACATGACCATATACTGAGAGTTAGTTACATGGCAGATGATTCCAACATGTGTATATTTAGAGGGCTAGCTACAAGGCAGATGAGTCCAACTTGTTAATACACAGAGAGCTGGCTACAAGGCTCATGAGTCCAACATGTCCACACACTGATACCTAGCTATATGGCAAACAAGTCCAATATGTTCATATACAGAGAGCTACCTATGTGGAAGATCTGTCCAACATATCCAAGTACAGAAAGAAAGCTACATGGAAGAGAAGTGCAACATTTCCATATACGGAGTTTTAGTTCCATGGCAGGTTAGTCTGACATGTCCATATACTGAGAGCTAGGTACATGGCAGAGTAGCCCAACATGTCCATATACAGAGTATTAGCTACATGACATATGAGTCCAAAATTTCCATAAACTGTGGGTTATCCACATAGCAAATGAGTCCAACATGTGTATATGTATGGGGCTAGCTACAAGGCAGATGAGTCCAACACGTTCATATACAGAGATCTGGCTATATGGCTGATGAGTGCAACATGTCCATATACTGAGAGCTAGCTACATGGCAGGCTAGTCCCATATGTCCATATACAGTGTTCGATCTGCATGGCAGATGAGTCCAACATGTCCATATACAGAACACTAGCTACATGGCAGAGGAGTCCAACATGTCCATATACAGAGAGTGAGCTACATGGCTGACGAGTCCAACATATGTATACAGAGAGGCCTAGCTACAAGGCAGATGAGTCCAACATGTTTATACAAAGAGACCTGGTTACATGGATAATGAGTTCAACATGTCCATATACTGAAAGCTAGCTACATGACAGAAAAGTCCAAAATATCCATATACAGAGATCTAGCTAAATGGCAGAGTAGTCCAACATGTCCATATACAGCATGCTAGCTACATGGCATATGAGTCCAACATGTCCATATTCAAGGGGTTAACTACATGGCAGAGGAGTCCAATATGTGTATATTTAGAAGGGTAGCTACAAGGCAGATGAGTCCACCATGTCCACATACTGAGAGCTGGTTGCATATCAGACAAGTCCAATATGTTCATGTACAGAGAGATAGCTACATGGCAGATGAGTCCAAAATGTACGTACATCGAGAGTTAGCTTCATAGCAGAGTAGTGCAACATTTCCATATACAGAGTTGTAGCTACATAGTAGATGAGCCCAACGAGTCCATATACAGAGAGTTAGCTACATGGCAAAGCAGTGCAACATTTCCATATACACGGTTCTAGCTACATGGCTGATTAATCCAAGGTGTCCATATACTGACAGCTAGCTTCATGGCAGAGTAGTACAACATGTCCATATACAGGGTGCTAGCTACATGGCAGAGTAGTCATACGTGTCCATATACTGAGAGCTCGCTACATGGTAGAGTAGTGCAACATTTCCATATACAGAGTTCTAGCTACATGGCAGAGTAGTCCTACATTTCCATATACTGAGAGCTGGCTACATGGCAGATGAATCCAACCCTTGTATATTTACAGGGCTACCTACAAGTCAGATAAGTCCAACATGTTCATACATAGAGAGCTAGCTACATGACTAATGAGTCCAACATGTCCATATACAGAGAGATAGCTACATGAAAGACAAGTCCAATATCTTCATATACAGAGAGCTATCTACATGACATATAAGTCCAACATATCCACGTACAGAGAGCTGCTACATGGCAGACGAGTCAAAAATGTCCATATATAGAGAGCTAGCTACATGGAAGAGTACTGCAACATTTCCACATACAGGGTACTAGCTACATGGCAGAGGAGTCCAACATGTCTATATACAGAGAGGTAACTAAATGGCAGAGTAGTACAGCATTTCCATATAAAGAGTTCTAGCTACATGGAAGATGAGTCCAACGTGTCCATGTACTGAGAGCTAGCTACATGGCAGAGTAGTCCAACATGTCC
>NW_006408670.1:7817419-7820420 GCF_000296735.1 Chrysochloris asiatica
CTAGCTACATGGCAGATGAGTCCAACATGTCCATAACTGAGAGTTAGCTACATGGCAGATGAGTCCAAAATATTCATAATCAGAGAACTGGCTACATGGCTGATGAGTCCAACATGTCCATAAATTGAGAGCAAGCTACATGACAGACAAGTCCAATATGTTCATATACAGAGAGCTACCTTCATGACAGATCAGTCCAACATATCCAAGTACAGAGTACTAGCTACATGGCAGAGTAGTGCAACTTTTCAATATACAGAATTCAAGATACCTGGCAGATGAGTCCAACATATCCATATGTAAAAAGATAGCTACATGGCAGAGTAGTGCGACATTTCCATATACAAATTGCTAGCTACATGGCAGATTAGTCCAACGTATCCATATAATGTCAGCTAGCTACATGGCAGAGGAGTCCAATGTGTCCATATAAGGAGAGCTTATGTCCATATACAGAGTACTAGTTACATGGCAGATGAGACCAATGTGTCCATATAAGGAGAGCTAGCTTCAAGGCAGATGAGTCCAACATGTTCATTCACTGAGAGCTGGCTATATGGCTGATGAGTCCAACATGTCCAAATACAGAGAGCTACTTACAAGGCAGACCAGTCCAACTTCTTCTTATACAGAGAGCAACCTTCATGGCTGATCGGTCCAATATATCCATGTATAGAGAGCTAGCTACATGAAAGATGAGTCCAAAATGTACATCTACAGAGAGCTTGCTACATGGCAGATTAGTGAAACATTTCCATATACAGAGTTCTAGCTACGTGGCAGATGAGTACAATGTGTCCATATACTGAGTTAGCTACATGGCACAGTAGTCCAAGATGTCCATATACAGAGTAATAGCTACATGGCAGATGACTCCCCCATGTCTATATAATGAGAGCTAGCTACATGGCAGATGAGTTCAATATGTGTATATATAGAGGACTACTAATAAGGCAGATGAGTCAAATATGTTCATACAGAAAGAGCTGGCTGCATGGCTGATGAGTCCCACATGTCCATATACAGTGAGCTAGCTACATGGCAGACAAGTCCAATATGTTCATATACAGAGAGCTACCTGCATGGCAGATCAGTTCAACATATCCATGCACAGAGAGCTAGCTATGTGGCAGATGAGTCCCAAATGTCCATATACAGAAAGATAGCTACATGGCAGTGTAGTGCAACATTTCCCTGAACAGAGTTCTACCTACATGGCAGATGAGTCCAACATGCCCATATACAGAGAGATAGCTACATGGCAGACAAGTCCAATATCTTCATATACAGAGAGCTGTCTACATGACAGATAAGTCCAACATATCCATGTATAGAGTTCTAGCTACGTGGCAGACGAGTTGAAAATGTCCATCTACAGAGAGCTATCTACATGGCAGAGTTCTGCAATATTTCCATATACAGGGTACTAGCTACATGGCAGATGGGTCCAACGTGTCCATATACAGAGAGGTAACTAAATGGCAGAGTAGTACAGCATTTCCATATACAAAGTTCTAGCTACATGGCAGATGAGTCCAATGTGTCCATGTACTGAGAGCTAGCTACATGGCTGAGTAGTACAACATGTCCATATACAGAGTACTAGCTACATGGCAGATGAGTCCAACATGTGCATATACTGAGAGTTAGCTACATGGCAGATGAGTCCAACATATTCATACTCAGAGAGCTGGCTAAATGGCTGATGAGTCCAACATTTCCATAAACTGAGAGCAAGCTACATATCTTGCATAAACTGAGAGCAAGCAGACAAGTCCAATATGTTCATATACAGAGAGCTACCTTCATGACAGATCAGTGCAACATATCCAAGTACAGAGTTAGCTACATAGCAGAGTAGTGCAACTTTTCCTTATACAGAGTTCCAGATCCCTGACAGATGAGTCCAACATGTCCATATACAAAAAGCTAGCTACATGGCATAGTAGTGCAATATTTCTATATACAAATTGCTAGCTACATGGCAGATGAGTCCAACGTATCAATATAACGTCAGCTAGCTACATGGCAGATGAGTCCAACGTATCAATATAACGTCAGCTAGCTACATGGCAGTGGAGTCCAACATGTCCATATATAGAGTACTAGCTGCATGGCAGATGAGACCAACGTGTCCATATAAGGAGAGCTAGCTTCAAGGCAGATGAGTCCAACATGTTCATACACTGAGAGCTGGCTATATGGCTGATCAGTCCAACATGTCCAAATACAGAGAACTAGTTACAAGGCAGACCAGTGCAACTTCTTCTTATACAGAGAGCAACCTTCAAGGCTGATCAGTCCAACATATCTATGTATAGAGAGCTAGCTACATGGCAGATGAGTCCAAAATGTACATATACAGAGAGCTTGCTACATGGCAGATTAGTGAAACATTTCTATATACAGAGTTCTAGCTACATGGCAGATGAGTACAACGTGTCCATATACTAAGAGTTAGATACATGGCACAGTAGACCAAGATGTCCATATACAGAGTAATAGCTACATGGCAGATGACTCCCCCATGTCTATATAATGAGAGCTAGCTACATGGCAGATGAGTCCAACATGTGTATATATAGAGGATTACTAATAAGGCAGATGAGTCCAATATGTTCATACAGAAAGAGCTGGCTACATAGCTGATGAGTCCCACATGTCCATATACAGTGAGCTAGCTACATGGCAGTCAAGTCCAATATGTTCATATACAGAGAGCTACCTGCATGGCAGATCAGTGTAGTGCAACATTTCCCTGAACAGGGTTCTACCTACATGGCAGATGAGTCCAACATGCCCATATACAAAGAGATAGCTACATGGCATACAAGTCCAATATCTTCATATACAGAGAGCTGTCTACATGACAGATAAGTCCAACATATCCATGTACAGAGTGCTAGCTACATGGCAGACGAGTCGAAAATGTCCATATACAGAGAGCTATCTACATGGCAGAGTTCTGCAATATTTCCATATACAGGGTACTAGCTACATG
>NW_006408670.1:7820945-7823042 GCF_000296735.1 Chrysochloris asiatica
TAAAGATTTACACCCTCGGAAACCCTGTACAGGGTCGCTATGGGTCGGACCCGACTCGATGGCACTTAACAACAACAACAACAACAACCTTCATGACAGATCAGTCCAACATATCCAAGTACAGAGAGCTAGCTACATAGCAGAGTAGTGCAACTTTTCCATATACAGAGTTCAAGATCCCTGACAGATGAGTCCAACATGTCCATATACTGAGAGCTAGCTACATGGCAGGTGAGTCCAACGTATCCATATATTGTCAGCTAGCTACATGGCAGAGGAGTCCAACATGTCCATATACAGAGTACTAGCTACGTGGCAGATGAGTCAAACGTGTCCATATAAGGAGAGCTAGCTTCAAGGCAGATGAGTTCAACATGTTCATACACTGAGAGCTGGCTATATAGCTGATTAGTCCAACATGTCCATATACAGAGAGCTAGTTACAAGGCAGACCAGTCCAATTTCTTCTTATATAGAGAGAAAACTTTATGGCAGGAAATTCCAACATATCCATGTAGAGAGAGCTAGCTACAGGGCAGATGAGTCCAAAATGCCCATATAAAGAGAGCTTGCTACTTGGCAGATTAGTGAAATATTCCCATATACAGAGTTCTAGCTACCTGGCAGATGAGACCAACGTGTCCATATACTGATAGTTAGCTACATGCCAGATTAGTCTAACATGTGTGTATTTAGAGGGCTCTATAAAAGGCAGATGAGTCATACATGTTCATACAAAGAGCTGGCTACATTGTGAATGAGTCCAACATGTCCTTATGCTACATGGCAGAGAGTCCAATATATTCATATACAGAGAGCTACCTACATGGTAGATCAGTACAACATATCCATGTGCAGAGAGCTAGCTACATAGCAGACAAGTTCAAATTGTACATATCTACAGAGTTCGCTCCATGGCAGAGTAGTGCAACTTTTCAATATACAGAATTTTAGGTACATGGAAGATGAGTCCAACATGCCCGTATACAGAGATCTAGCTACATGGTAGAGTAGTGCAACAGTTCCATACAAAGGCTTCTAGCTACATGGCAGATGAGTCCAATGAGTCCATATATTGTGAGCTAGCTGCATGGCAGAGTACTCCAACATGTCAATATTCAGAATTCTAGCTACATGGAAGAAGATTCCAACATGTCCATATTCTGAGAGGTAGCTACATGACAGAGCAGTGCAACATTTCCATATACAGAGTTCTAACTACATGGCAGAGTAGTCCTATGTGTCCATATACTGAGAGCTAGATACATGGCAGATGAGTCCAACATGTCTATATATTGAGAGTTAGCTACATGGCAGATGAGTCCAACAAGTATATATTTAGAGGCCTAGCTACAACGCAGATAGCTGACTAAGTGGCTGATAAGTCTCACATGTCCATATACTGAGAGCAAGCTACATGGCAGACAAGTCCAATTTGTTTATATACAGAGAGCTACCTACATGACAGATCAGTACAACATATCCATGTATAGAGAGCTAGCTACATGGCAGACGAGTCCAAAATGTCCATATAAAGAGTGGTAGCTGCATTGGCACAGTAGTACAACATGTCCATAGAAATAATTCTAGCTCCATGGCAGATGAGTCCAACATGTCCATATAAGGAGAGTTAGCTACAAGGAAGAGGAGTCCAACATGTTCATACACAGACAGCTGGCTATATGGCTGATGAGATCAACATGTCCATATACAGAGAGCTGGCTACATGATGGACAATTCCAATATATTCATATATAGAGTACTACCTACATGGCATATCAGTCCAACATACCCATGTAAAGAGAGCTAGCTACAAGGCAGACAAGTTCAAAATGTCCATATACAGATAGCTAGCTACATGGCAGAGTCGTCCATCATGTCTATATACAGGGTTCTAGCTACATGGCAGAGGATTCCAACATGTCCATATACTGAGAGCTCGCTACATGGCAGAGTAGTGCAACATTTCCATATACAGAGTTCTAGCTACATGGCAGAGTTGTCCTACATGTCCATATACTGAGAACTAGCTACATGGCAGAGTAGTCAAACATGTCCATATACATAGTAGTAGCTACATGGCAGATTTGTCCAACA
>NW_006408670.1:7823427-7830968 GCF_000296735.1 Chrysochloris asiatica
AGAGCTGGCTACATGGCAGACGAGTCCAAAATGTCCATATACAAAGAGCTTGCTATATGGCAGAGTAGTGCAACATGTCCATATACTGATAGCTATCTACATGGCAGATGAATCCAACATGTGTATATTTAGAGGGCTAGATACAAGGCTGATGAGTCCAACATGTCCATATATAGACAACTAGCTACATGACAGGCAAGTCCAATATCTTCATATACAGAGTACTAGCAACATGGCAGATGAGTCCAACATGACCATATACTGAGAGTTAACTACATGGCAGGTGAGTAAAACATGTGCATTTATAGAGGACTAGCTAGAGGGCAGATGAGTCCAGCATGTTCATACAGAAAGAGCTGGCTACATGGCTGATGAGTACAGTATGTCCATATACAGTGAGCTAGCTACATGGCAGACAAGTCCAATATGTTCATGTACAGAGAATTATCTGGACGGCAGATCAGTTCAACTTATCCATGCACAGAGAGCTAGCTACATGGCAGATGAGTCCCAAATATCCATATACAGAGAGCTGGCTACATGGCAGTGTAGTGAAACATCAGTGTAGTGCAACATTTCCCTTTACAGAGTTCTAGCTACATGGCAGATGAGTCCAACGTGTGTATATTTAGAGGGCTAGCTATAAGGCTGATGAGTCCAACATGTCCATAAACAGAGCTAGTTACATGACAGAGTAGTGCAACATTTCCATATACAAATTTCTAGCGATATGGCAGAGGAGTCCAACATTTCCATATACAAATATCTAGCGATATGGCAGAGTCCAACGTGTCCATATACAAAGGGCTAGTTAAATGGCAGAGTAGTGCAACATTTCCATATTCAGAGTTCTACCTACATTGCAGATGAGTCCAACATGCTCATATACTGAGAGCTATCGACATAGCAGAGTAGTCCAACATGTCCATATACAGAGTTCCAGATACATGGCCGATGAGTCCAACGTGTCCATCTACAGAGAGCTAGCTACATGGCAGAGTAGTGTAACATTTCCATATACAGAGTTCTAGGTACCTGGCAGATGAGTCCAACATGTCCATATCCTGAGAGCCAGCTATGTTTCGGATGAGTCCAATATGTGAATATTTAGAGGGCTGGCTACAAGGCAGATGAGTCCAAGATGTTCATACTCTCAGAGCTAGATACATGGCTGTTGAATCCAACAGGTCCATAAACAGAGCTAGCCATATGGCAGAGAAGTCCAATATGTTCATATACAGAGAGCTACCTACATATCCCTGTACAGAGTTCCAGATACATGGCAGACGAGTCCAAAATGTCCATATATATACAGCTAGCTACATGGCAGAGTAGAACAACATTTCCATATACAGAGCTCTAGCTACATGGCAGATGACTCCAATGTGTCCATATACTGACAGCTAGCTACATGGCAGAGTAGTCCAACATGTCCATATACAGAGAATTAGGCACATGCAGATGAGTCTAACAAGTGTATATTTATAGGGCTAGGCACAAGGCAGATGAGTCCAACATGTTCATACACAGATAGCTGGATACATGGCTGATGAGCACATGTCCATATACTGAGAGCTAGCTACATGGCAGACAAGTCCAATATATTCATATAACGAGAGCTACCTACATGTCAGATCAGTCTAAAATATCCAAGTACAGAGAGCTATCCACATGGCAGACCAGTTCAAAATGTCCATATACAGAGAGCTAGCTAGATGGCAGAGTATTGCAACATGTCCATATACTGACAGCTAGCTACATGGAAGAAGAATCAACAAGTGTATATTTAGAGAGTTAGCTATAAGCAGATGAGTCCAACATGTTCATACCAGAGAGCTGGCTACATGAACATGTCCAACATGTTCATACCAGAGAGCTAGATGAGTCCAACATGTTCATACATGACTGATGAGTACAATATATTCATATATACAGAGCTATCGACATGACTGATCAGGCCAACATATCAATGTACAAAGAGCTAACTACATGACAGATGAGTCCAATATTTCCATATACAGAGAGCTGAGTACATGACAGAGTAGTGCAACATTCCCATATACAGAGTTGTACCTACCTGGCAAATGAGTCCAACGTATCCATATACTGAGAGATAGCCACTTGGCAGATGAGTACAATATGTGTATATTTAGAGGGCTCGCTGCAAGGCAGATGAGTCCCACAGTTTCATATACAGATAGCTGGCTACATGGCTGATGAGTCCAACATGTCCATACACTGAAAGCTAGCTACATGGCAGACAAGTCCAATATGTTCATATACAGAGAGCTACCTATATATCAGATCAGTCCAAAATATCCATGTCCAGAGAGCTAGCAACATGGTAGATGAGTACATATTGGACTTGTCTGCCATATAGGTGGCTCTCAGTATATAGACACGTTGGACACATCTGCCATGTAGCTAGAACCCTGAATATGGACATGTTGGACTACTCTGCCATGTAGCAAGCTCTCAGTATATGGACAAGTTGGACACATCTGCCATGTAGATAGAACTCTGTATATGGAAGTGTTGCACTACCCTGCCATGTAGCTAGCTCTCTATATATGGACATTTTGAAATCATCTGTCATGTAGCTAGCTCTCTGTACATGGATATGTTGGACTGATCATCCAAGTAGGTAGCTTTCTGTATATGAACCTATTGGACTTGTGTGCCATGTAGGTGGCTCTCTGTATATTGACAAGATGGACATATCTGCCATGCAGCTAGTACCCTGAATATGGACATGTTGGACTACTCTGCCATGTAGCTATCTCTCATTGTATGGACACATTGGACGTATCTGCCATGTACCTACAACTCTGTTTATGGAAATGTTGCACTACTCTGACATCTAATTAGCTCTCTATAAATATACAAGTTGGACTCATCTGGCTTGTACCTAGAACACTCTATATGGAAATGCTGCACTACCCAGTCATGTAGTTAGCTCTCTTCATATGGACATTTTGGACTCTTCTGCCATGTAGCCAGCTCTCTGTCCATAGATATGTTGCACTGATCTGCCAAGTAGGTCGCTCTCTGTATATGAACATATTGGACTTGTCCGCCATGTAGGTGGTTTTCAATATATAGACACATTAGACCCATCTGTCATGTAGCTAGTACCCTGTATATGGACATTTTGGACTACTCTGCCATGTAGCTAGCTCTCAGTTTATGGACACGTGGGACAAATCTGTAATTTTGCTAGAACTCTGTATATGGAAATGTTCCACGACCCTGCCATATAGTTAGATCTCTGTATATAGACAAGTTGGACTCATCTGCCTTGTAGCTAAAACTCTGTATATGGAAATGTTGTACTATACTGCCATGTAGCTAGCTCTCTGTATATAGACAAATAGGACTCATATGCCTTGTACCTAAAACTCTGTATATGGAAATGTTGCACTACACTGTCATGGAGCTAGCTCTATGTATATGGACATTTTAGACTTGTCTGCCATGTAACTAACTCTTTGAACATGGATATGATGGACTGATCTGACATGTAGGTATCTCTCCGTATATGAATATATTGGACTTGTCTGCCATGTAGGTAATTGTCAATATATGGACACCTTGTACACATCTGCCATGTAGCTAGAACTCTGTATACGGAAATGTTGCACTACCCTGCCATGTAGCTAGCTCTTGGTATATGGACATTTTGGACTCGTCTGCCATGTAGCTAGGTCTCTGTACATGGATATGTTGGACTGATTTACCAAGTACATACCACTCTATATATGAACATATTGGACTTGTCTGCCATGTAGCTAGCTCTCAGTATATGGACATGTTGGACACATCTGCAATGTACCTAGAACTCTGTATATGGAAATGTGGTACTACGCTGCCATGTATCTAGCTCTCTGTATATGGGCATTTAGGACTCATCGGGCATGTAGCTAGCTCTCTGTAAATTGATATGTTGGACTGATCTGCAAGTAGGTAGCTCTCCGTATATGAACATATAGGACTTGTCTGCCATACAGGTAGCTCTCTGTATCTGAACACCTTTGACACATCTGCCATGTAGCTAGAACTCAGTATATGGAAATGTTGTACTACCGTGCAATGTAGCTTGCTCTCTGTATAAGGACATTTTGAAATCGTCTGCCATGTAGCTAGCTCTCTGTTCATGGATATGTTAGACTGATCTACCAAGTAGGTAGCTCTCTGTATATGAACATATTGGACTTGTCTGCCATGTAGGTGGCTCTCAATATATGGACAAGTTGAACATATCTGGCATGTAGCTAGAAACCTGAACATGGACATGTTGGACTATTCTGCCATGTAGCTAACTCTCTGTATATAGACAAGTTGGACTCATCTGCCTTGTACATAGAACTCTGTATATAGAAATGTTTCACTAGCCTGCCATGTACCTAGGTCTCTGTATATGGACATGTTGGACTCGTCTGCCATGTAGCTTGCTCTCTGTACATGGATACGTTGGAATGATCTGCAAAGTAGGTAGCTCTCTGTATATGAAAATATTGGGTTTGTCTGCCATGTAAGTGGGTCTCAGTATATGGACACGTTGGGCACATCTGATATGTAAGTACTACCCTGAATATGGACATGTTGGATTACATTGCCATGTAGCAAGCTCTCAGTATATGGACACCTTGAACACATCTATCATGTAGCTACAACTCTGTATATGGAAATGTTGCACTGTACTGCCATGTAGCTAGCTGTCTGTATATAGACAAGTTGGCCTCATCTGTCTTGTAGGTACAACTCTGTATATGGAAATCTTGCACTACACTGCTATGTATCTAGCTCTCTGTATAGGGACATTTTGGACTCGTCTATCAAGTCCTAGCTCTCTGTACATGGTTATGTTGGACTGCCCTGCCAAGTAGGTTGCTCTATGTATATAAACATATTGGTCTTGTCTGCCTTGTAGTTAGCAGTATATGGACATGTTGGACATATCTGCCATATAGCTTGAACTCTGTATATGGAAATGTTACACTACACTGCCATGTAGCTAGCTCTCTATATATGGACATGTTGGACTCATTTGCCACATATCTAGTATTGGACTTGTCTGCCATGTAGCTAGCACTCAGTATATGGACATGTTGGACTCATCGGCCATATATCTAGTACCCTGTATATGGACATGTTGGACTGCTCTGTGATGTAGCTAGCTCTCCGTGTATGGACATGTTGGACGCATCCACCATATACCTAGAATTCTGTATATGGCAGAGTTGCAATACTCTCTCATGTAGCTAGCTCTCTGTATAAGGACAAGTTGGACTCATTTCCTTTGTACCTAGAACTCTGCATATGGAAATGTTTCACTTCCCTGCCATGAAGCAAGCTCTCTGTATATGGAAATTTTGGACTCTTCTGCCATATAGCTAGCTATCTGTACATGGATATGTTGTGCTGAACTCCCAAGTAGGTAGCTCTCTGTATAAGAACATATTGGACTTATCTGCCATGTAGCTAGCAGTATATGGATACATTGGACGCATCTGCCATGTAGCTTGAACTCTGTATATGGAAATGTTGCAATACCTTGTCATGAACCTAGCTCTCTGTATATGGACTTTTGGAACTCATCTGCCATAAAGTAGCTCTCTGTACATGGATATGTTGGACTGATCTGCCAAGTAGGTACCTCTCTGTATATGAACATATTGGATTTGTCTGCCATGTAAGGGGATTTCAGTATATGTACACGTTGGACACATCTTCCTTGTAGCTACTACCCTGAATATGAACATGTTGAACTACTCTGCCATGTAGCTAGCTCTCAGTATATGGAAACGTTGGACACATCTTCCATGTAGCTAGATCTCTATATACAGTAATGGTGCACTACCCTGCCATGTAGCTAGCTTTCTGTATATAGACAAGTTGGACTCATCTGCCTTGTACCGAGAACTCTGTATATGGAAATATTTCATTACTCTGACATGTACCTAGCTCTCTGTATATGTACATTTTGGAATTGACTGCTATGTAGCTATCTCTCTGTACATGGATATGTTGGACTGATCTGCAAAGTAGGTAGCTCTCTGTATATTAACATATTGGATTTGTCTGCCATATAAGTGACTCTCAGAGTATGGACTCGTTGGACACATATGCCATGCAGCTACTGCCCTGAATATGGACATGTTGGACTCTGCCATGTAGCTAGCTCTCAGGATATGGACACATTGGACATATCTGCCATGTAGCTAGAACTCTGTATATGGAAATGTTGCACTACACTGCCATGTAGCTAGTTGTCTCTATATACACAAATTGGAACCTGTATTTTTGCAAGAATTCTGTATATGGAAATAGTGCACTACCATGCCATGTAGCTAGCTCTCTGTATATGGTTATTTTGGACTACTCTGTCATTTAGCTAACTCTCTGTACATGGATATGTTCGACTGATCTGCCAAGTAGGTAGCTCTCTGTATATGAACATATTGGACATGTCATCTATATAGCTATCTCTCAGTATATGGACACGCTGGACACATCTGCCATATAGCTAGAACTCTGTATATGGAAGTGTTGAACTACTCTGCCATGTAGTTAGGTCTCTGTATATGGACATTTTGGACTTGTCTGTAATGCAGCTAGTTCTCTGTACATGGATATGTTCGACTGATCTGCCAAGTAGGTAGCTCTCTGTATATGAACATATTGCAGTTTTCTGCCATGTAGCTAGCAGTACATGGACTGGTTGGACACATCTGCCATATAGCTTGAATTCTGTGCATGAAAATATTGCACTAAGATTCCATGTATCTAGCTATCTGTATATCGACAAGTGGGACTCATCTGCCTGGTAGCTAGAACTCTGTATATGGAAATGTTTTACTACCCTGTCATGAAGCAAGCTCTCTGTATATGGAAATTTTGGACTCTTCTGCCATATAGCTAGCTCTCTGTACATGGATATGTTGGGCTGATCTGCCAATTAGGTAGCTCTCTGTATAAGAACATATTGGACTTGTCTGCCATATAGCTAGCAGTATATGGACACTTTGGACACATCTGCCATTTAGCTTGAACTCTGTATATGGAAATGTTGCAGTACCCTGCCATGAAGATAGCTCTCTGTATATGGACATTTTGGACTCGTCTGCCATGTAGTAGCTCTCTGTACATGGATATGTTGGACTGATCTGACAAGTAGGTAGGTGTCTCTATATGAACATAGAGGACTTGTCGGCCCTGTAGGTTGCTCTCAGTATATGGACACATTGAACATATCTGACATGTAGCTACTACCCTGAATATGGACATGTTGGCCTACTCTGCCACGTAGCTAGCTCTCAGTATATGGACACGTTGGACAAATCTGCCATGTAGCTTGAATTCTGTATATGGAAAAGTTGCACCACCCTGCCATGTAGCTGTTGTTGTTGTTGTTGTCAGGTGCCATCGAGTCGGAACCGACTCACAGCGACCCCATGCACAGCAGAATGAAACAATGCTCGATCCTGGGCCAACTTCACCACCGCTGCCAAGCCCGAGTCCATCAATGATGCCACCTGGCC
>NW_006408670.1:7834131-7839902 GCF_000296735.1 Chrysochloris asiatica
GTTTGGTTTTATGTCTATGCTGTCTCTTTAAATTTCAAAGTCAATCTTGACACAATACTGATATAATAGCTAGCTCTCTGTATATGGATATTTTGGATTCGTCTGGCATGTAAATAGCTCTCTATACATGGATATGTTCGACTGATCTGACAGGTAGAAAGCTCTCTGAATATGAACATATAGGACTTGTCTGCCATGTAGGTAGCTCTCTCTATATGAACACCTTTGACACATCTGCCATGTAGCTAGAACTCAGTATATGGAAATGTTGTACTACCATGCCATGTAGCTAGCTCTCTGTATATGGACATTTTGTAATTGTCTTTCATGTAGCTAGCTCTCTGTACATGGATATGTTGGACTGATCTGTGAAGTAGGTAGCTCTCTGTATATGAACATATTGGACTTGTCTGATATGTAGTTGGCTCTCAGTATAGGGACAAGTTGGACATATCTGGCATGTAGCTAGAAACCGGAATATAGACATGTGGAACTACTCTGCCATGTAACTAGCTCTCTGTACATGGATATGTTGGACTGATCTGCCATGTAGCTACCTCACTGTATATGCTCATATTGGACTTGTCTGCCATGTGGATGTCTATCAGTATATGGACAAGTTGGACATATCTGGCATGTAGCTAATACCCTGTATATGGACATGTTGGACTGCTCTGCCAGGTAGCTAGCTCTCAGTGTATGGACACATTGGACACATCTGCCATGTACCCAGAACTCTGTATATGGAAATGTTGCACTACCCTGCCATGTAGCAAGCTCTCTGTATATGTACAATTTGGACTCGTCTGACATGTATCTAGGTCTCTGTACATGGATATGTTGGAATGATCTGCCAAGTAGTTAGCTCTCTGTATATGAACATATTGGATTTGTGTGCCATGTAAGTGGATCACAGTATATGGACACGTTGGACACATCTGCCATATAGCTACTACATTGAATATGGACATGTTGTACTGCACTACCATGTAGCTAGCTCTCAGTATATGGACAAGTTGAACATATCTGCCATGTAGCTAGAACTCTGTATATGTAAATGTTACATTACTCTGTCATGTAGCTAGCTCTCTGTATATAGACAAGTTTGACTCATTTCCTTGTACCTACAACTCTTTATACGGAAATGTTTCACTACACTCCCATGTACCTTGCTCTCTTATGTGGACATTATGGACTTGTCCTCCTAGTAGCTAGCTCTCTGTACATGGATATGTTGGACTGACCTCCCAAATAGGTAGCTCTCTGTATATACACATTTAGGAGTTGTCTTCCCTGTAGGTGGCTCTCATTATATGGACACTTTGGACACATCTGACATGTAGATACTATCCTGAATATGGACATGTTGGCCTACTCTTCCATGTAGCTAGCTCTCAGTATATGGACACGTTGGACACATCTGCCATGTAGCTTGAACTCAGTATATGGAAATGTTGCATTACCGTGCCATGTAGCTAGCTCTCTGTATATGCACTTTTTGGAATTGTCTGCCATGTAGCTAGCTTTCTGTACATGGATATGTTGGACTGATCTGCCATGTAGCTAGCTCTCTGTATATGAACATATTGGACTTGTCTGACATGTAGGTGTCTCTCAGTAAATGGACAAGTTGGACATATCTGGCATTTAGCTAATACCCTGTATATGGACATGTTGGACTGTTCTGCCATATAGCTAGTTCTCTGTGTATGATCACATTGCACACATCTGCCATGTAGCTAGAACTCTATATATGGAAATGTTGCACTACCCTGCCATGAAGCTATCTCTCTGTATATGTACATTTTGGACTCATCTGCCATATAGCTAGCTCTTTGTACAAGGATATGTTGGACTGATCTTCCAAGTAGTTAGCTACCTGTATATTAACATACTGGATTTGTCTGCCATGTAAGTGGCTCTCAGTATATCGACACATTGGACACATCTGCCATGTAGCTACCACCCTGAATATGGACATGTTGTACTACTCTGCCATGTACCTATCTCTCAGTATATGGACACGTTGGACACATCTGCCATATAGCTAGATTTCTGTATATCGAAATGTTGCACTACAGTGCCATGTAGCTAGCTGTCTGTATATAGACAAGTTGGACTCATCTGCCTTATAGCTAGAACTCTCTATATGGAAATCTTGCACTACCCTGCCTTGTTGCTAACTCTCTGTATAAGGATATTTTGGACTCGTTTGCCATGTCCTAGCTCTCTGTACATGGATATGTTGGATTGATATGCCAAGTAGGTAGCTCTCTCTATATGAACATATTGCAGTTGTCTGCCATTTAGCTAGCAGTATATGGACACGTTGGACATATCTACCATATAGCTAGAACTTTGTATATGGAAATGTTGCACTACACTGCCCTGTAGCTGGCATTCTGTATATAGACAAGTTGGACTCATCTGCATGGTAGCTAGAACTCTGTATATGGAAATGTGGCACTACACTGCCATGAAACTAGCTCACTGTATATGGACATTTTGGACTCGTCTGCCATGTAGCTAGCTCTCTGTACATGGATATGTTGGTCTGATCTGCCAAGTAGGTAGCTCTCTATATATGAACATATTGGGCATGTCTGTCTTATAGCTATCTCTCAATATATGGACACGTTGGACACATCTGCCATATAGCTAGAACTCTGTATCTGGAAGTGTTGCACTTCTCTGCCATGTAGTTAGCGCTCTGTATATAGACAAGTTGGACTCATCTGCCTTGTACCTAGAACTCTTTATATGGAAATGTTGCACTACCCTGCCATGTAGCTACGTCTTTGTATATGGACATTTTGGACTCGTCTGCCATGTAGCTAGCTCTCTGTACATGAATATGTAGGACTTATCTGCCAAGTAGGTAGCTCTCTGTATGTGAACATATTGGATTTGTCTGCCATATACGTAGTTCTCAATATATGGACACCTTGCACACATCTGCCATGTACTTAGAACTCTGTATATGGAAATGTTGCACTAATGTACCATGTAGCTAGCTCTCGGTATATGGACATTTTTGACTCGTCTGCCATGTAGCTAGTACACTGTATATGAACATGTTGGACTGATCTGCAATGTAACTAGCTCTCTGTGTATGGACACATTGGACTCATCTGCCATACACCTAGAACTCTGTATATGGAAATGTTGCACTACCCTGCCATTTAGCTAGCTCTCTGTATATGGACATTTTGTACTCTTCAGCCATATAGCTAGCTCTCTGTTCATGGATATGTTGGGCTGATCTGCTGAGTAGCTATCTCTCTGTATGTGAACATATTGGAGTACTCTGTTATGTAGCTAGCTCTCTGTATATAGACAATTTGTATCCTTCTGCCTTGTAGCTAGAACTCTGTGTATGAAAATGTTGCACTACACTGCCATGGATCTAGCTTTCTATACATGGACATTTTCGAGTCCTCTGTCTTGTAGCTAGCTCTCTGTACATGGATATGTTGGACTGATCTGCCAAGTAGGTAGTTCTCTGTATATGAACATACAGGACTTGTATGCCCTGTAGGTGGCTCTCAGTATATGGACACATTGGACACATTGGCCATGTAGCTACTACCCTGAATATGGACATGTTGGCCTACTCTGCCATGTCGCTAGCTATCAGTATATGGACACGTCGGACACATCTGCCATGTAGCTTGAACTCTGTATATGAAAATCTTGCACTATTCTGCCATGTAGCTAGATCTCTGTATATGGACTTTTGGACTTGTCACTCTGTACATGGATAGGTTGGAATGATCTGCCAAGTAGGTAGCTCTCTGTATATGAACATATAGGACTTGTCTGCCATTTAAGTAGCTCTCTTTATATGAACATCTTTGACACATCTGCCATGAAGCTAGAACTCAGTATATGGAAATGTTGCACTACCTTGCCTTGCAGCTAGCTCTCTGTATATGGACATTTTGTAATTGTCTGCCATGTAGCTGGCCCTCTGTACATGGATATGTTGGAGTGAACTGAAAAGTAATTAGCTCTCTGTATATGAACATATTGGACATGTCTGCCACAAAACTAGCTCTCAGTATATGGACACGTTGGACATATCTGCCATATGGCTAGATCTCTGTATCTGGAATTGTTGCACTACTCTGCCATTTAGTTAGCTCTCTGTATATAGACAAGTTCGCCTCATCTGCCTTGTATGTAGAACTCTGTTTATGGAAATGTTGCACTACCCTGCCATATAGCTACCTCTCTGTATATGGACATTTTGGACTTGTATGTCATGTAGATAGCTCTCTGTATATGGATATGTTGGACTGATCTGCAAGTAGGTAGCTCTCTGTATGTGAATATATTAGACTTGTCTGCCATGTAGCTAGTAGTATATGGACACGTTGGACACATCTGCCATATAGCTTGAATTCTGTATATGAAAATGTTGCACTACTATGCCATGTAGTTAGCTCTCTGTATATAGACAAGTTGGACTCATCTGCCTGGTAGCTAGAACTGTGTATATGGAAATGTTTCAATACCCAGCCATGAAGCAAGCTCTCTGTATATGGAAATTTTGGACTAGTCTGCCATGTAGCTAGCTCTCTGTACATGGATAATTTGGACTGATCTGCCAAGTAGATAGCTCATTGTATATGAACAAATTGGACTTGTCTGCCATGTAGGTAGTTCTCAATATATGGACACCTTGTACACATCTACCATGTAGCTAGGACTCTGTATATGGAAATATTGCAATACCGTGACAAGTAGCTAGCTCTCGGTATATGGACATTTTCAACTCGTCTGCAATGTAGCTAGTACTGTATATGGACATGTTGGAATGCTCTGCCATGTAGCTAGCACTCTGTGTGTGGACACGTTTTTCACATATGCCATATACCTACAACTCTGTATATGGCAATGTTGCATTACTCTGTAATGTAGCTAGCTATCTGTATATAGACAAGTTGGACACCTTTATCTTGTACCTAGAATTCTGTATATGGAAATGTTGCACTACCATGCCATGTAGCTAGCTGTCTGTATATGGATATTTTGGACTCTTCTTTCATATAGCTAGCTCTCTGTATATGGATATGTTGCACTGATCTGCCTAGTAGGTAGGTCTCTGTATATGAACATATAGGACTTGTCTGCCCTGTAGGTGGCTCTCAGTTTATGGACACGTTGGACACATCTGCCATGTAGCTACTACCCTGAATATGGACATGTTGAACTACTCTGCCATGTAGCTAGCTCTTTGTACATGGATATGTTGGACTAATCTGCCATGTAGCTAGCCCTCTCTATATAAACATATTGCACTTGTCTGCCATATAGGTGTCTCTCAGTATATGGACACATTGAACACATCTGCCATGTAGCTTAATCTATGTATATTGAAATGTTGCACTATGATGCCATGTAGCTAGCTCTCTGTATATAGACAAGTTGAACTCATCTGCCTTGTAGCTAGAACTCTATATATGGAAATGTTGGACAACCCTGCCATGTAGCAAGCTCCCTGTATATGGACAATTTGGACTATTCTGCTATCTATCTAGCTCTCTGACCATGGATATGTTGGACTGATCTGTCAAGTAGGCTGCTCTCTGTATAAGAACATATTGGACTTTTCAGCTATGTAGCTGGCTCTTAGTATATGGACATGTTGGACACATCTGCCATGTAGCTAGCTCTCAGTATATGGACACGGTGGACACATCTGCCATGTAGCTAGAACTCTGTATATGGAAATGTTGCACTACTCTGCCATGTAGCTAGCTCTCTTT
>NW_006408670.1:7840002-7846177 GCF_000296735.1 Chrysochloris asiatica
ACACATCTGCCATGTAGCTAGAACTCTGTATATGGAAATGTTGCACTACTCTGCCATGTAGCTAGCTCTCTTTCTATAGACAAGTTGGACTCATCTGCCTTATAGCTAGAACTCTGTATATGGAAATGTTGGACTGCCATGTAGCTAGCATTCTGCATATGGACATTTTGGATTCGTCTGCCTTGTAGCTAGCTCTATGTACATGGATATTTGGAATTATCTGCCAAGTAGGTAACTCTCTGTATATGAACATATTTGATTTCTCTGCCATGTAGGCAGTTCTCAATATATTGACAGCTTTGACACAGCTGCCATGTAGCTAGAATTCTGTATATGGAAATGTTGAACTACCCTGCCATGTAGCTAGCTCTCTGTATATGTAGATTTTGGACGTGTCTGTCATGTAGTTAGCTCTCTGTACATGGATATGTTGGACTGATCTGCCAAGTAGGTAGCTCTCTGTCTATGAACATATTGGACTTGTCTGCCATTTAGGTGTCTCTCAGTATATGGACACGTTGGACACATCTGCTATGTAGCTAGTATCTTGAATATGGACATGTTGGCGTACTCGGCCATTTAGCTAGCTCGCTGTACATGGATATGTTGGACTGATCTGCCAAGTAGGTAGCTCTCTGAATATGAACATAATGGACTTGTCTGCCATGTAGCTAGCACTCAGTATATGGACATGTTGGACACACCTGCCACGTGGCTAGAATTCTGTGTATCAAAATGTTGCACTACTCTGCCATGTAGCTAGCTCTCTGTATATACACGAGTTGCACTCATCTGCCTTGTACATAGAAATCTGTATATGGAAATGTTTCACTACCCTGCCATGTAGCTATATCTCTGTGTATGGACATTTTGGGATTATCTGCATAGAACGAGCTCTCTTTACTTGGTTATGTTGGACTGACCTGACAAGTAGGTAAATCTCTGTATATGAACATATTGGACTTCTCTGCCACGTAGCTAGCTCTCAGTATATGGAAATGTTGGACTCATCAGCCATGTACATAGAACTCTGTATATGTGAATGTTGCACTACTCTGCCATGTAGCAGGCTCTCTGTAAATAGACCAGTTGGACTCATCTGACTTGTACCTAGAACTCTGTATATGGAAATGTTTCACTACTCTGTCGTTTAGCTATCTCTCTGTATATGGACATTTTGGTCTCATCTACATAGAGCTAGCTCTCTGTACATGCTTATGTTGGACTGATATGACAAGTAGGTAGCTCTCTGTATATGAACATATTGGACTTGTCTGCCATATAGATAGCTCTCAGTATATGGACATGATGGACAAATCTGCCATGTACCTAGAACTCTGTATATGGGAATGTTGCACTACTCTGCCATGTAGCTATCTCTCTGTATATAGACAAGTTGAACTCATCTGCCTTGTAGCTAGAACTCTGTATATGGAAATGTTGCACTACCTTGCCATATAGCTAGCTCTCCGCATATGGACATTTTGGATGCATATAGCATGTAGCTAGCTCTCTGTACATGGATATATTGGACTGATCTGCGAAGTCGGAAGCTCTCTGTATATGAACATATTGGAGTTGTCTGCCATGTAGCTCGCTCTCAGTATATGGACATGGTGGAATCATCTGCTATGTATCTTGAACTCTGTATATGGAAATGTTGCACTACTCTGCCATGTAGATACCTCTCTGTTTATAGACAAGTTGGACTCATCTACCTTGTAGGTAGAACTCTGTATATGGAAATGTTGCACTACCCTGTCATGTAGCTTGCTCTCTGTATATGAACATTTTGGACTCGTCTAAGATGTAGCTAGCTCTCTGTCCATGGATATGTTGGACTGATCTGCCAAGTAGGAAGCTCTCTGTATCTGAACATATTGGACTTGTCTGCCATGTAGATATCTCTCAGTATATGGACATGGTGGACTCATCTTCCATGTAGCTAGTATCCTGTATATGGACATGTTGGACTACTCTGCCTTGTGTATAGCTCTCAGTATATGGACATATCTGCCATGTACCTAGAACTCTCTATATGGATATGTTGTACTACTATGCAATGTAGCTAGCTCTCTGTATATAGACAAGTTGGAATCATCTGCCTTTTGCCTACAACTCTGTACATGGAAATGTAGAACTACCCTGACATGCAGCTAGCTCTCTGAATTTGGACATTTTGGAGTAGTCTGCTATGTAGAAAACTCTCTGTACATGGATATGTTGGGCTGATCTACCAAGAAGGTAGTTCTCTGTATATGAACATATTGGACTTGTCTGTCATGTAGGTGGCTCTTAGAATATGGACACGTTGGACACATCTGCCATGTAGCTAGTACTCTGAATATGGACATGTTGGACTACTCTGCCATGTAACTAACTCTCAGTATATGAGCACGTTGGACACATCTGCCATGTAGCTAGTAGCCTGAATTTGGATATGTTAGACTACTATGCCATTTAGCCAGATCTCTGTATATGGACACGTTGGACACATCTTCCATGTATCTAGAACTCTGTGTATGGAAACGTTGCACTACTCTGCCATGTAGCAAGCTCTCAGTATATGGACACGTTGAACACATCTGCTATGTAGCTAGAATTCTGTGTATGCAAATGTTGCACTACCCTGCCATGTAGCTAGCTCTCAGTATATGGAAATTTTGGACTCGTCTGCCATGTAACTAACGCTCTGTACATGAATATGATGAACTGATCTAACAAGGAGGTAGCTCTCTGTATAAGAACATATTGTACTTTTCTACCATGTAGGTGACTCTCAGTATATGGACACATTGGACACATCTGTCATGTAGGAAGCACCTGAATATGGACATGTTAGACTACTCTGCCATGTAGCTTGCTCTCAGTAAATGGACACGATGGACACATTTGCCATGTAGATAGAACTCTGTATATGGAAATGTTGCAATACTCTGCCATGTAGCTAACTCTCTGTATATAGACAAGTTGGACTCATCTGCCTTGCAGCTGTGAATATGAACATATTGGACTAGTCTAACATGTAGCTTGCTCTCTGTATATGGACATTTTGGACTCGTCTGCCATGTAGCTTGCTCTTTGTACATGGATATTTTGGACTGATCTCCCATATAGGTAGCTCTCAGTATATGGACACGTTGGACACATCTGCCATGTAGCCAGTACTCTCTACATGGACATGTTTGACCAATGCCATGTAGCTAGCTCTCATTATATGGACACGTTAGACTCATCCCCCATGTAGCTAGAACTCTGTATATGGAAATATTGCACTACTCTGCCATGTATGTAGCTCTCTGTATATGGATATTTTGGACTTGTCAGTCATGTAGCCAGCACTCTCTGTATGAACATGTTGGACTCATCTAACTTGTAGCTATTACACTGTATATACACATGTTGGACTCATCTGCCATGTAGCTAACTCTCAGTATATGAACATGTTGTACTCATCTGCCATGTAGCTAGTACTCTGTAAAAGCACATGTTGGAAAACTTTGCCATGGAGCTAGCTCTCAGTATATGGACACGTTGGACTCATCTGCCGTGAAGCTAGAACTCTGTATATGGAATTGTTGCACTACACTGCCATGTAGCTAGCTCTTTATATATGGATATTTTGGACTTGTCTGCCATGTAGTCACCTCTCTCTGGATGAACATGTTGGAATCATGTGCTTTGTACCTAGTCCTGTATATATACACATGTTGGACTCAACTGCCATTTAGTTAACTCTCAGTATATGGACATGTTGGACTAGTCTGTCATGTAGCTAGCTCTCAGTATATAGACACGATGGACTCAACTGCCATGTAGCTAGAATTCTGTATATGGAAATGTCGCACTATTCTGTCGTGTAGCTAGCTCTCTGTATATGGATATTTTGGGCTCGTCTGCCATGTAGCTAGCTCTCTGTGCATAGATATGCTGAACTGATCTGCCATGTAGTTACCTCTCTGTATATGAACATATGCGACTTGTCTGCCATGTAGCTAGCACTCTGTATATGGACATGTTGTACTCATCAGTCATGTAGCTAGCTCTCTCTGTATGAACCTGTTGGACTCATCTGCCTTGTAGCTAGTCCTCTATAAATACATGTTGGACTCATCTGCCATGTAGCTAACTCTCTGTATATGGGCATATTGGACTCATCTGCCATGTAGTTAGTACTCTGCATATGGAAATGTTGCACTACTCAGTCATGAAGCTAGCTCTCTGCATGTGGACATTTTTGACTCGTCTGCATGTCCCTAGCTCTCAGTGCATTGATATCTTGGACTGATCTGCCATGTAGGTACCTCTCTGCATATGAACATATTGGACTTGTCTGTCATGTAGCTAGCTCTTAGTATATGAACATTTTGGACTCCTCAGCCATGTAGCCAGCTCTCTCTATATAAACGTGTTGGACTCATCTGCATTGTAGCTAGCCCTCTCAATATACACATGTTGGACTTATCTGCCATTTAGCTAACTCTCACTATTTGGACATGAGGGACTCAACTGCCATGTAGGTAGTACTCTGTAGATGGACATGTTGGATTACTCTGCCATGTAGCTAGCTCTCAGTATACGGACACGTTGGAACCATCTGCAATGTAGCTAGTACTCTGTATGTGGAAATGTTGCACTAATTTGCCATGTAGCTAGCTCTCTGTATGTGGACATTTTGGAATCGCCCGACATATAGCTAGCTATCTATGCATGGTTATATTGGACTGATTTACCATGTAGATAGGTCACTGTATATGAACATATTCCACTTGTCTGCCATGTAGCTAGCTCTCTTTATATGGACAAGTTGAACTCATCAGCCATGTCCCAACACTTTCTGTATGAACATTATGGACTCATCTGCCTTGTAGCTAATCCTCTATATATACATATGTTGGACTCATCTGCCATATAGCCAACTCTCAGTATATGGACATGTTGGACTCATTTGTCATGTAGCTTGTGCTCCGTATATGGACATGTTGGACGACTCTGCCATGTAGCTATATCTCAGTATATGGACACGTTGAATTCATCTGCCATGTAGCTAGCTCTCTGTATATGCACACGTTGGACTCATCTGCCATGTAGTTAGAACTCTGTATACGGAAATGTTGCACTATTCTACCATGTTTCTAGCTCTCTGTATATGGACATTTTGGATTTGTCTGCCATGTAGCTAGCTCTCTGGGCATGGATATCTTTGACAGATCTGGCATTTAGGTAGCTCTCTGTATATGAAAATATTGGACTTGTCATCCATGTAGCTATCTCTCAGTATATGAACATGTTGGACTCATCAACCGTGTAGCCAGCTCTCTCTGTATGAATATGTCCGACTCATCTGCCATGTAGTTAGGTCTCTAAATATACACCTGTTGGACTCATCTGCCATGTAGCTAACTCTTAGTACATAGACACGTGGAATCATCTGCCATGTAGCTAGTATTCTGTATATGGACATGTTGTACTATTCTACCTTGTAGCTAGCTCACCGTATATGAACATTTTGGAATCATCTGACATGTAGCTAGCTCTCTTTGCATGGATATGTTGGAATAATCTGCCACGTAGGTAGCTTTTTGTATATGAACATATGGGACTTTTCTGCCATGTAGCTAGCTCTCTGTATATGGTCATATTGGACACATCAGCCATGTAGACAGCTCTCTGTGTATGAACATTTTTGACTCCTCTGCTTGGTAGCTAATCCTCTATATATACATGTTGGACTCATCTACCATGTAGCTAACTCTCAGTATATTGACATGTGGAACTCATCGGCCATGTAGCTAGTACTCTGTATATGGACATGTTGGACTACTCTGCCATGTAGCTAACTCTCAATATATGGACACTTTGGACTCATCTGCCATGTAGCTATTAGTCTGTAAATGGACATGTTTAACTACTCTGCCATGTAGCTAGCTCTCACTATATGGACACGTTGGACACAGAGAAAACAGATACAAAGAAGACAGACACCCGGGCTTGATGCAAGCTGCCAGACAGAATGCTCAATGACTGACATTTTCCCTTCTCGGACTAACTCTAGGTGGGATGTCTGGAGAGGCGAGAGAAAAAAGAAACACTCGGAGACCAGAGTAGATGCAAAACCGGCAGACAGCCTCTTCATACCCCGCAAGCAATCATGCCCCACAAGCACTAATGCCCT
>NW_006408670.1:7850552-7870378 GCF_000296735.1 Chrysochloris asiatica
CAGCTATCTCTGTATGAACATGGTGGACTCATCTTCCTTGTAGCTAGTCCTCTATATATACACATGTTGTACTCATCTACCATGTAGCTAACTCTCAGTATATGGACATGTTAGACTCATCTAACATGTAACTAGTACTCTGTATATGGACATGATAGACTACTCTGCCATTTAGCTAGCTGTCAGGATATGGACACATTGGACTCATCTGCCATGAATCAAGAACTGTGTGTATGGAAATGTTACACTACCCTGTCTTGTAGCTAGTTTTGTGTATATGGACATTTTGGACTCGTATGCCATGTAGCTAGCTCTCTGTGCATGGAAATGTTCTACTAATCTACCATGCAGATAGCTCTCTGTATATGAATATATGGCACTGGTCTGCTATGTAACTAGCTGTCAGTATATGGACATGTTGGTCTCATCAGCCATGTAGCCTACTCTCTCTGTATGAATATGTTCAACTCATCTGCCTTTTAGATAGTACTCTAAATATACACATGTTAGACTCATCTGCCATGTAGCTAGCTTTCAATATATGGACACGTTGGACTCATATGTCATGTATCTAGAACTCTGTATATGGAAATATTACACTACTCTGTCATGTAGCTAGCGATCTGAATACGGTCATTTTGGACTAGTCTGCCATGTAGCTAGCCTTCTTTGCATATATATGCTGGACTGATCTGCCATGTTGGTAGCTCTCTTCATATGAACTTATGGGACATGTCTACCAAGTAACTAGCTCTCAATATAAGGACATGTTGGACTCATCTGCCATGTAGCTATTACTCTGTATATGGACACTTTGGACTCATCTGCCATGTAGCTGGCTCTCAGTATAAGCACATGTTGGGCTCATCTGTCATGTAGCTAGATATCTGTATAAGGAAAAGTTGGACTACACTGCCATGTAGCTAGCAATCTTTATATGGACATTTTGGACTCGTCTGCCATATAGCTAGCTCTCTGTGCATGGATATGTTTGACTAGTCTGCCATGTAGGTAGCTCTCTGTATATGAACATATTGGACTTGTCTGCCATGTAGGAGCTGTCAGTATATGGACATGCTGGACTTATCAGCCATGTAGCCAGCTCTGTATTTATGAATATGTTCGACTCATCTGTCTATTAGCTAGCCCTCTAAATATACACATGTTGGACTACTCTGACATGTAGCTAACTCTCAGTATATGGACATATTGGACTCATCTGTCATGTAGCTAGTACTCTGTATATAGAAATGTTGCACTGTAGCTAGCTCTCTGCATATGGACATTTTGGACTCGTCTGCTGTGTTGTTAGCTCTCTGTACATGGATATGGTGGAATGATCTGCCGTGTAGGTAGCTCTCTGTATATGAACATATTGGCATTGTCTGCCATGTAGCTTGTTTTCTGTGTTGGACTCATCAGCCATGTAGCCAGCACTCTCTGTATGAACATGTTGGACGTATATGCCTTATAGCTAGACCTCTATATATACATATGTTGGCTTCATCAGCCATGCATATGGACATTTTGGACTAGTCTTCCATGTACCTAGCTCTCTCTGTATAATCATGTTGAACTCATCTGCCTTGTAGCTAATCGTCTCTATATACACATGTTGGATTCATCTTCATGTAGTGAACTCTCAGTATATGGACATGTTGGACTACACTGCCATGTAGCTAGCTCTCTGTATATGGACATATTGGTCTCATCAGCCATGTAGCCAGCTCTCTCTGAAATAGCATGTTGGAATCATCTGCCTTGTAGCTAGTCCTCTATATATACATGTTGGTTTCATCTGCCATTTAGATAACAATCTGTATATGGACATGTTGAACTACTCTGCCATGTAGCTAGCTCTTAGTATATGGACACATTGGACTCATCTGCCATGTAGCTAGAACTCTGTATATGGAAATGTTGCAGTAATCTGTCATGTAGCTTGCTCTCTGCATATGGACATTTTGGACTCGTCTGACATGTAGCTAGCTCTCTGTGCATGGATATGTTTGACTAGTCTGCCATGTAGGTAGCTCTCTGCATATGAACATATTGGACTTGTCTACCAAGTAACTAGCTCTCAGTATATGGATATGTTGGATTCATCAGCCATGTAGCCAGCTCTCTCTGTATGAATATGTTTGAATCATCTGCCTTGTAGCTAGCCCTCTAAATATACACATGTTGGTATCATCTGCATTGTAGCTTACTCTCAGTATATGGACATATTGGACTCATCTCCCATGTAGCTAGCTCTCTGTATATGGACAAGATGGACTCATCTGCCGTGTAGCTAGAACTCTGCACGTGGAAATGTTGCATTACTCTGCCATGTAGATAGCTATCTGTATATGGGCATTTTGGTCTCATCTGCCATGTAGCTAGCTCTCTGTGCATGGATATGTTGGCCTGATCTCTGTTCGTACAGAGAGTAGCTAGCTCTCTGTATATGGACATGTTGGTCTCATCAGCCATGTAGCCAGCTCTCTCTGAAATAGCATGTTGGAATCATCTGCCTTGTAGCTAGTCCTCTATATATACATGTTGGACTCATTTACCATGTAGCTACCTCTCAGTATATGGACATGGTGTACTCATCAGCCATGTAGCCAGCTCTCTGTGTATGAACATGTTGAACTCATCTGCCTTGAAACTAGTCCTCTATATATACACGTAAGACTCATCTGCCATGTAGCTAACACTTGTATATGAACATGTTGGACTACTCTGCCATGTAGCTAACTCTCAGTATATGGACAAGATGGACTCATCTGCCATGTAGCTGGCTCTCAGTATATGGACATGTTGGACTCATCTGCCATGTAGCTAGAAATCTGTATATGGAAATGATGCTCTATTCTGCCATGTAGCTAGCTATCTATACATGGACATTTTGGACTCGTCTGCCATGTAGCTAGGTCTCTGTGCATGGATATGTTGGACTCATCTGCCATGTAGGTACCTCTCTATATATGAACATATTGGACTTGTCTGCCATGTAGCTTGCTCTCTCTACATGAACATGTTGGACTCATCAGTAATGTATCCAGAACTCTCTGTATGAATATGTTTGAATCATCTGCCTTGTAGTTAGCCCTCTAAATATACACATGTTGGTATCATCTGCATTGTAGCTAACTCTCAGTATATGGGCATATTGGACTCATCTGCCATGTAGCTAGCTCTCACTATATGGACATGTTTGACTCATCTGCCATGTAGCTAGAACTCTGCATGTGGACAAGATGGACTCATCTGCCATGTAGCTGACTCTCAGTATATGGACATGTTGGACTCATCTGCCATGTAGCTAGAAATCTGTATATGGAAATGATGCACTACTCTGCCATGTTGCTAGCTATCTATACATGGACATTTTGGACTCGTCTGCCATGTAGCTAGGTCTCTGTGCATGGATATGTTGGACTCATCTGCCATGTAGGTAGCTCTCTGTATATGAACATATTGGACTTGTCTGCCATGTAGCTTGCTCTCTCTACATGAACATGTTGGACTCATCAGCCATGTATCCAGCACTCTCTGTATTAACATTTTGGAATCCTCTGCCTTGTAGCTAGTCCTCTATATATACACAAGTTGGATTCATATGCCATGTAGCTAACTCACACTACACAGATATGTTGGACTTATCTGCCATGTAGCTAGTATTCTGTATATGGACATGTTGGACTACTCTGCCATGTAGCTAGCTCTCAGTAGATGGACACGTTGGCCTCATCGGCCATGAAGCTAACTGTCAGTATATGGACATGTTGAACTCATCTGACATGTAGCTAGAACTATGTATATGGATATGTTGGACTACTATGCCATGTAGCTAGCTCTCTGTATATGGACACGTTGGACTCATCTACCATATAGCTAGAGGTTTGTATATGGAAATGTTGCACTACTCTGTTATGTAGCTAGCTCTCTGTATATGGACAAGTTGGACTCATCTGCCATATAGCTAATACTCTGTATATGAACATGTTGGACTACTCTGCGATGTAGCTAGCTCTCAGTATATGGACACATTGGACTCATCTGCCATGTAGCTATAACTCTGTATATGAAAATGTTGCACTACTCTGTCATGTAGCTAGCTCTATGTATATGGACATTTTGGAATTTTCTGCATGGATCAAGCTCTCTGTGCCTAGATATTCTGGAATGATCTAACATGAAGTTATCTCCTTGTATATGAACATATTGGACTCATCTACCAAGTAACTAGCTCTCAGTATATGGGCATGTTGGACTCATCAGCCATGTAGCCAGCTCTCTCTGTGTGAATATATCTGACCCGTCTGCCTTGTAGTTAGCCTTCTAAATATACACATGTTGGACTCATCGGCCATGAAGCTATCTCTCAGTATATGGACATGTTGAACTCATCTGCCATGTAGCTAGAACTATGTATATGGATATGTTGGACTACTCTGCCATGTAGCTAGCTCTCTGTATATGGACAAGTTGGACTCATCTGCCATATAGCTAGAGGTTTGTATATGGAAATGTTGCACTACTCTGTCATGTAGCTAGCTCTCTGTATATGGACATTTTGGTCTCGTCTGCCATGTAGCTAGCTCTCTTTGCATAGATGTGCTGGACTGATCTGCCATGTAGTTAGATCCCTGTACATGAACATATGGGACTTGTCTACCATGTAGCTAGCTCTCTGTATATGGACATGTTGGACTCATTAGCCATGTAGCCAACTCACTGTGTATTAATATGTTGTAGGTAACCCTCTAAAAATACACAAGTTGGACTCATCTGTCATGTAGCTAATTCTCAGTATATGGACATGTTGGACTCTTCTGCCATGTAGCTAGAATTCCGTATATGGACATGTTGGAGTACTCTTCCATGTAGCTAGCTCTCAGTATATGAGCACATTGTTCTCATCTGCCATGTAGGTAGAGCTCTGTATATGGAAATGTTGTACTACTCTGCCATGTAGGTCGCTCTCTGTATATGGATATTTTGGACTCGTCTGCCATGTTGCTAGCTCTCTGTGCATGGATATGTTGTACTGATCTGCCATGTAGGTAGCTCCCTGTATATGAACTTATTGGAATTGTCTGCCATTTAGATAGATCTCTGTATATGGACATGTTGGTGTCATCAGCCATGTAGCCAGCTCTCTCTGTATGAACATGTTGGAATCATCTGCCTTGTAGCTAGACCTCTAGAAACACATGTTGTAGTCATCTGCCTTGTAGCTAACTCTCAGTATATGAACATGTTGGACTCATCTTCCATTTAACTAGTACTCTGTATATTGACATGTTAGACTACTCTGCCACGTAGCTAACTTTCAGTATATGGACACATTGGTCTTGTCTGCCATGCATGTAGCTCTCAGTATATGGACATGTTGGACTCATCAGCCATGTAGCCAGCTCTCTCTGTATGAATATGTTGAACTCATCTGCCTTGAAGCTGGCCCTCTAAATATACACAAGTTGGACTCATCTGCCATGTAGTTATTACTCTGTATATGGACATATTGGACTTGTCTGCCATGCAGCTAGCTCTCTGTATATGGACATGTTAGACTCATTAGCCATGTAATGATCTTTCTCTATGAACTCGTTAGACTCAACTGCCTTGTAGCTAGTCCTCTATATATACACATGTGGGACTCATCTGTCATGTGGTTAAATCTCAGTATATGGATATGTTGTACTCATCTGACATTTAGTTAACTCTCAGATTATCGTTATTTTGGTCTCATCTGCCATGCAGCTAGTACTCTGTATATGGACATGTTGTACTCATCTGCCATGTTGCTAGGTCTCAGTATATAGACATGTCGTACTCATCTGCCATGTTGCTAGGTCTCAGTATTTAGACACGTTGGACTCATCTGCTATGTAGCTAGGACTCTGTATATGGAAATGTTGCACTACTCTGCCATGTTACTAGCTCTCTGTATGTAGACATTTTGGACTCATCAACCATATTGCCAGCTCTCTCTGTATGAACACATTGGAATCATCAGCCTTGTAGTTACTCCTCTATATATACACATGTTGTACTAATCTGCCATGTGGCTAACTCTCAGTATATGGACAAGTTGGACTCATCTGCCATATAGCCAGTACTCTGTATTTGGACATGTTGGACTACTCTGTCATGTAGCCATCTACCAGTTTATGGACAAGTTGGACTCATCTGACATGAAGCTAACTTTCAGCGTATGGACATGTTGGAATTATCTGCCATGTAGCTAGAACTCTGTATATAGACATGTTGGACTACCCTGCCATGTAGCTAGCTCTCAGTATATGGATACGTTGGACTCATCTGCCATGTAGCTAGAACTCTGTATATGAAAATATAGCACTACTCTGCCATTTAGGTAGCTCTCTGTATATTGACATTTTGGACTCGTCTGCCATGTTGCTAGCTCTCTGTGCATGGATATGTTGGAATGATCTTCCATGTAGGTAGCTATCTTTATATGAACATATTCGACTTGTAGGCCATGTAGCTAATACTCTGTATATGGACATGTTGGACTACTCTGCCATGTAGCTAACTCTCTGCATATGGATATTTTGGACTCGTCTGCCATGTTACTAGCTATCTGTGCATGAGTATATTGGACTGATCTTCCATGTAGGTAACTATCTGTATATGAACATATTGGACTTGTATGCCATGTAGCTAGCTAGCTCTCTGTCTATGGAAATGTTGGACTCGTCTGCCACATAGCCATCTCTCTCTGTATGAATACGTTCAACTAAACTGCCTTGAGCCAGTACTCTATATGTACACATGCTGGACTCATCTGCCATGTAGCTAACTCTCAGTATATGGACATGTTGGACTCATCTTCCATGTAGCTAGTACTCTCTATATGGACATGTTGGACTACTCTGCCATGTAGCTAGCTCTCTGTTTATGGACACGTTGGACTCATCTGCCATGTAGCTAGAACTCTACATATGGGCATGTTGGACTCCTCAGCCATGTAGCCAGCTCTCTGTGTATGAACATGTTGAACTCATCTGCCTTGTAGTTAGTCCTCTATATATACACTTGTTCGAATCTTCTGCCATTTGCCTAAGTCTCAGTATATGGACATGTTGGGGTCATCTGCCATGTAGCTAGAACTCTGTATATGGGAATGTTGCACTACTCTGCCATGTTGCAAGTTCTCTGTATATGGATATTTTACACGCGTCTGTCATGTAGCTAGCTCTCTGTGTATGGATTTGTTGGAGTAATCTGCCATGTAGGTAGCTCTCTGTATATGAACATATTGGACTTGTCTGCTATGTAGATAGCTCTCTGTATATGGACACCTTGTACTCATGTGACATATAGCTAGCTCTCAGTATATGGACACGTTGGACTCATCTGCCATGTAGCTAGAACTCTGTATATGGGAATGTTGCACTAGTCTGGCATGTTGCAAGTTCTCTGTATATGGATATTTTACACTCGTCTGTCATGTAGCTAGCTCTCTGTGTATGGATTTGTTGGAGTGATCTGCCATGTAGGTAGCTATCTGTATATGAACATATTGGACTTGTCTACTATGTAGCTAGATCTCTGTATTTGGACACCTTGTACTCATGTGACATGTAGCTAGCTCTCAGTATATGGACACGTTGGACTCATCTGCCATGTCGCTAAAACTCTGTATATTGAAATGTAGCACTACTCTGCCATGTAGCTAGCTTTCTGGATATGGACATATTGGACTCCTCTATCATGTAGTCTGCTCCCTCTATATAAATACGTTGGACTCATCTGCTTTGATCTAGTCCTCTATATGTACACAAGTTGGACTCATCTGCCCTGTAGCTAACTCTCAGTATATGAACATGTTCGACCCATCTGCCATGTAGCTAACTCTCAGTGTACGGACACGTTGAACTCATATGCGTTGTAGCTAGAACTCTGTATATGGAAATGAGGTACTACTCTGCCATGTATGTAGCTTCGGTATATGGACATTTTGGACTCATCTGCCATGTAGCTAGCTCTCTGTGAATGGATATGTTGGACTGATCTGCCATATAGGTAGCTCTTTGTATATGACCATAGTGGTCTTGACTGTCATGTAGCTAGTACTCTTTATATGGACATATTGGTCTACTCTGCCATGTAGCTAGTTCTCAGTTTATGGACACTTTGGACTCATTTGCCATATAGCTAGTACTCTGTGTATGGGAATGTTGCCCTACACTGCATTTAGCTAGCTCTCAGTATATGGACAACTTGGACAGGTCTGTCATGTAGCTAGAACTCTGTATAAGGACATGTTGGACTCATCAGCCATGTAGCCAGCTCTCTCTGAATGAACATGTTGGACTCATCTGCCTTGTGGCTAGTTCTCTATAAACACACATGTTGTTCTCAACTGCCATGTAGCGAGCTCTGTGTATATGTTGGACTCGTCTGCCATGTAGCTAGTTCCCTGTATATGGACATGTTGGACTACTCTGCCATGTAGGTAGCTTTCAGTATATGGACACGTTGGACACATCTTCCATGTAGCTAGAACTCTGTATATGGAAATGTTGCACTGCCCTGCCATGTAGCTAGCTCTCTGTATATGGACATTTTGTACTCATCTGCCATGTAGTTAGCTCTCTGTACATGGATATGTTGGACTGATCTGCCAAGTAGGTAGCTCTCTTTATGTGAACATATGGGACTTGTCTGCCCTGTAGGTGGCTCTCAGTATATGGACATGTTGAACACATCTGCCATGTAACTACTACCCTGAATATGGACATGTTTAACTCTGCCATGTAGCTAGCTCTCTGTATATAGACAAGTTGGAATCATCTGTCTTGTTCCTAGAACTATATATATATGGAAATATTTCACTACCCTGCCATGTAGCTAGCTCTAGGTATATGTACATTTTGGACTCATCTGCTATGTAGGTAGCTTTCTGTACATGGATATGTTGGACTTATCTGCCAAGTAGTTAGCTCTCTGTATATCAACATATTGGATTTGTCTGCCAGGTAAGTGGCTCTCAGTATATGGACAAGTTAAACACATCTGCCAGGTAGCTAGTACCCTGAATATGGACATGTTGGACTCTGTCATGTAGCTAGCTCGCAGTATATGGGGACGTTGGACATGTCTGCCATGTAGCTAGAACTCTGTATATGGAAACGTTGCACTACACTGCCATGTAGCTAGCTTTTTGTATATGGTTATTTTGGACTTGTCTGTCATGTAGCTAACTCTTTGTACATGGATATGTTGGACTGATCTGCCAAGAAGGTAGATCTCTATATGAACATATGGACATGTCTGCCATAGAGCTGTCTCTCAGTATATGGACATGTTGGACACATCTGCCATGTAGCTCAAACTCTGTATATGGAAATGTTGCATTACTCTGCCATGTAGCTAGCTCTCTGTATATAGACAAGTTGGACTCATCTGCCTTGCAGCTATAATTCTGTATATGGAAATGTTGCACTACCTTGCCATGTAGCTATCTCTCTTTATATGGACATTTTGAAGTCATCTGCCATATAGCTAACTCTCTGTACAAGGAAATGTTGGACTGATCTGCTAAGTCGGTAGCTCTCTATATATGAACATATTGGACTTGTATGTCCTGTATATGGCTCTCAGTATATGGACATGTTGGACACATCTGCAATTTAGCTCGAACTCTTTATATGGAAATGTTGTACTATACTGCCATGTAGCTAGCTCTCTGTATATAGACAAGTTGGACTCATCTACCTCGTAGCTAGAACTCTGTATATGGAAATGTTACTCTACCCTGTTATGTAGTTAGCTCTCTGTACATAGACAAGTTGGACTCATCTACCTCGTAGCTAGAACTCTGTATATGGAAATGTTACTCTACCCTGTTATGTAGTTAGCTCTCTGTACATAGACAAGTTGGACTCATCTACCTCGTAGCTAGAACTCTGTATATGGAAATGTTACTCTACCCTGTCATGTAGCTAGCTCTCTGTTTATGGACATTTTGGACTCGTCTGCCAAGTATCTCGCTCTCTGTACATGGACATGTTCAACTGATCGGCCAAGTAGGTAGCTCTGTGTATATTAACATAAAGGACTTGTCTACCATTTAGCTAGCTCTCAATATATGGACATGTTGGACTCATCGGACATGTAGCTAGTACACTGTATATGGACATGTTGGTCTGTGCTGACATGTAGCTAGCTCTCAGTGTATGGACACATTTGACACATCTGCCATGAACGTAGATCTCTGTATATGGAAATGTTGCACTACTCTGCCATGTAGCTAGCTCTATTTACAGACAATTTGGACTCATCTGCCTTGTACCTAGAACTCTGTATATGGAGATGTTGCACTACACTAGCATGTAGCTAGCTCTCTATATAAGGACATTTTGTACTCGTCTGCCATGTAGCTCTGACTGATCTGCCAGTTAGGTAGCTCTCTGTATCTGAACATATTGGACTTGTCTGCCATGTAGGTGGCTCTCAGTATATAGACACGTTGTACACATATACCATGTAGCTACTACCCTGAATATGGACATGTGGTTCTACTCTACCATGTAGCTAGCTCTCAGTATATGGACACGTTGGACACATCTGCCATTTAGCTAGAACTCTGCGTATGAACATGTTGGACTACTCTGCCATGTTGCTAGAATTCTGTATATGGAAATGTTGAACTACCCTGCCATGTAGTTAGATCTCTTTATATAGACAAGTTGGACTCTTCTGCCTTGTACCTAGAACTCTGCATATGGAAATGTTTCACTACCCTGCCATGTAGCTAGCTCTCTGTGTATGGACACTGTGGTCTCTTCTGCCATACAGCTAGCTCTATGTGCATGGATATGTTGGACTGATCTGCCAAAAAATTAGCTCTCTGAACATACTGGACTTGTCTGCCATGTAGTTAGCTCTCAGTATATGGACACGTTAGAAACATCTGCCATATAGCTATAACTCTGAATATTGACATGTTGCAGTACTCTGCCATGTAGTTAGCTCTCTGTATGTAGACAATTTGTACTCATCTCCTTTTTAGCTAGAACTCTTTATAAGGAAATGTTACATTAGCCTGCCATGTAGCTAACTCTCTGTATATGGACAGTTTGGACTTATCTCCCATGTAGCTAGCTCTCTGTACATGGATATGTTGGACTGATCTGTCAAGTAGCTAGCTCTCTGTATATGAACATATAGGACTTGTCTGCCCTGTAGGTGGGCCTCTATATATGGACATGTTGGACGCATCTGCCATGTAGCTACTACTCTGAATATGGGAATGTTGACCTACTCTGACATGTAGATAGCTCTCAGTATATGGAAACATTGGAGACATCTGCCATGTAGCTTGAACTCTGTATATGGAAATGTTGCACTATTCTGCCATGTAGCTAGCTCTCTGTATATGGTCATTTTGGACTCATCTGCCATGTAGCTAGCTCTTTGTACACGGATATGTTGGACTCATCTGCCAAGTAAGTAGCTCTCTGTATATGAACATATAGGACTTGTCTGCTATGTAGGTAGCGCTCTGTATATGAACATCTTTCACACATCTGTTATGTAGCTAGAACTCAGTATATGGAAACGTTGTCCTAATGTATCATGTAGCTAGCTCTCTGTAGATGACATTTTGGAATGATCTGCCATGTAACTAGCTCTCTGTACATGGATATGTTGGACTGATCTGTGAAGTAGGTAGCTCTCTGTATATGAACATATTGGACTTGTCTACCATGTAGCTAGCTCTCTGTATATGGACAAGTTGGACAAATCTGGCATGTCGCTAGAAACCTGAATATGGACATGTTGAACTACTCTGCTATGTAGCTAGCTCTCTGTACATGGATATGTTGGACTGATCTGCCTTGTAGCTAGCTGTCTGTATATGAACATACTTGACTTGTCTGCCATGTAGTTGTCTCTCACTGTATGTACAAGTTGGACATATCTGGCATGTAACTAGTACCCTGTATATGAACATATTGGACATCTCTGCCATGTAGGTAGCACTCAGTCTATGGACAGCTTTGACACATCTGCCATGTAGCTAGACCTCTGTATATGGAAATGTTGAACAACCCTGCCATGTAGCTACTTCTCTCAATATAGACATTTTAGACGCATCTGCCATGTTGCTAGCTCTCTTTACATGGATATGTTGGACTGATCTGCCAAGTAGGTAGCTCTCTGTATATGAACATATTGGAACTGTCTGCCATTTAGGTGGCTCTCAGTATATGGACACGTTGGACACATCTGCCATGTAGCTACTACCCTGAATATGGACATGTTTGACTACTATGCCATGTAGCTAACTCTCAGTATATGGACACATTGGACACATCTTCCATGTAGCTAGAACTCTGTATATAGAAATGGTTCACTACTCTGCCATGTAGCTAGTTCTCTTTATGTAGAGAAGTTGGACTCATCTGCCTTGTACCTAGAATTCTGTATATGGAAATGTTTCACTACCCTGCCATGTAGCTAGCTCTTTGTATATGGACATTTTGGAATCGTCTGCTATGTATTTAGCTCTTTGTACATGCATATGTTGGACTGATCTACCAAGGAGTTAGCTCTCTGTATATGAACATATTGTACTTGTTTGTCATGTAGTTAGTTTTCTGTATATTGGCACCTTGTACACATCTGCCATGTAGCTAGAATTCTGTATATGGAAATGTTGCACTACACTCCCATGAAGCTAGCTCTTTGTATATGATCATATTGGATTTGTCTGCCATGTAAGTGTCGCTTAGTGTATGGACACGTTGGACACGTCTGCCATATAGCTACTACCCTGAATATGGACCTGTTGGACTACACTGCCATGTAACTTCCTTTCAGTATATGGACATATTGGACACATCTGCCATGTAGCTAGAACTCTATATATGGAAATGGTGCGCTACTCTGCCATGCAGCTAACTCTCTCTATATACACAAGTTGGACTCATCTGCCTTGTTGCTAGAAATCTGTATATAGAAATGTTGCACTACCCTGCCATGTGACTAGCTCTCTGTATATGGACATTTTGGACTCGTCTACCATGTAGCTAGCTCTCTGTACATGGATATGATGGACTGATCTGCCAAGACGTTAGCTCTCTGTATATGAACGTATTGGACTTTTCTGTCATATAGGTGGCTCTCAGAATATGGAAAAGTTGGACACATCAGCCATGTAGTTAGTACCCTAAATATGGACATGTTGAGCTACTCTGCTATGTAGCTAGCTCTCTGTATATGGACACGTTGGACACATCTGCCTAATAGATATAACTCTGTATGTGGAAACGTTGCACTACCTACCAGGTAGTTAGATCTCTATATATAGACAGGTTGGACTCCTCTGCCTTGTAGCTAGAAATAAGTATATGGAAATGTTGCACTACACTGCCATGTAGCTAGCTCTCTTTATATGGACATTTTAGACTCGTCTTCCATCTAGCTAGCTCTCTGTACGTGGACATTTTGGACTTATTTGATAAGTAGGTCGCTCTCTGTATATTAACATATTGGACTTGTCTACCATGTAGGTGGCTCTCAGTATATGGACACGTTGGACACATCTGCCAAGTATCTAGAACTCTGTATATGGAAATGTTGCAATACCCTGCCATGTAGTTAGTTTTCTGTATATAGACAAGTTGGACTCATCTGCTTGTACGTAGAACACTGTATATGGAAATGTTGCACTACCCTGCCATGTAGCTAACTCTCTGTATATGGACATATTGAGTCATCTGCCATGTAGCTAGTTCTCTGTACATGGATATGTTGGACCGATCAGCCAAGTAGTTAGCCCTCTGTATATGAACATATTTGACTTGCCTGCCATGTAGCTAGCAGTATATGGACACATTGAACACATCTGCCATGTAGCTTAAACTCTGTATATGGAAATGTTGCACTATGATGCCATGTAGCTAGCTCTCTGTATATAGACAAGTTGGACTCATCTGCCTTGTAGCTATAACTCTATATATGGAAATGTTGTACTACTCTGTCATGGGGCTAGCTCTCTGTATATGGACATTTTGGACTCGTATTCCATGAAGATAGCTCTCTGTACATGGATAAGTTGGACTGATCTGCCAAGTAGGTTTATATATGTATATGAACATATTGAATTTGTCTACCAAGTAGGTTTGTCTCTGTATATAGACAAGTTGGACTCATCTGCCTTGTACCTAGAACGCTGTGTATGGAAATGTTGCACTACCCTGCCATGTAGCTAGTTATGTGTATATGGACATTTTGGTCTCCTCTGCCATGTAGCTAGCTCTCTGTATATGGATATGTTACAAAGATCTGCGAAGTAGGTAGTTCTCTTTATATGAACATATTGGACTTGTCTGCCTTGTAGCTACTTCTCAGTATATGGAACTGTTGGACTCATCTGCCATGTAGCTAGAACACTGTTTATGGAAATGCTGTACAACCCAGCCAAGTAGCTGGCTCTCTGTATATAGAAAAGTTGAACTAATCTGCCTTGTAAATAGAACTTTGTATATAGAAATGTTGCAAAACCCTGCCATGAAGCTAGCTCTCTGTATATGGACATTTTGGACTCGTCTGATGCAGTTAGCTCTCTGTACATGGATATGTTGGACTGATCTTACAAGTAGGTAGCTCTCTGTACATGAACATATTGGACTTGTCTGCCATGTAGCTAGCAGTATATGGACACATTGAACACATCTGCCATGTACCTTAAACTCTGTATATGGAAATGTGCCACTAAGATGTCATGTAGCTAGCTCTTTGTATATAGACAAGTTGGACTCATCTGCCTTGTAGCTAGAACCCTGTGTATGGAAATGTAGCATTACCCTGCCATGTACCAAGCTCCCTGTATATGGATATTTTGGACTAGTCTGCTATGTAGCTAGCTCTCTGTCCATGGGTATGTTGCACTGATCTGCCAAGTAGGTAGCTCTCTGTATAACAACATATTGGACTCTTCAGTCATGTAGGTGGCTCTCAGTATATGGAAAGGTTGGACACATCTGCCATGTAGCTAGCACCTGAATATGGACATGTTAGACTACTCTGCCTTGTAGCTAGCTCTCAGTATATGGACATGATGGACACATCTGCCATGTAGCTACAATTCTTTACATGGAAACATTGCACTACAAGTTGGACTCATCTGCGTTATAGCTAGAACTCTGTATATGGAAATATTGCACTACCCTGCCCTGTAGCTAGCATTCTGCATATGGACATTTTGGACTTGTCTGCCTTGTAGCTAGCTCCATGTACATGGATATTTGGAATTATCTGTGAAGTAGGTAGATCTCTGTATATGAATATATTGGACTTCTCTGCCATGTAGGTAGCTCTTAGTCTATGGATAGCTTTGACACATCTGCCATGTAGCTAGAACTCTCTATGTGGAAATGTTGAACTACCCTGTCATGTAGCTAACTCTCTGTGTATGGACATTTTGGACGCGTCTGCCATGTAGCTAATTCTTGGTACATGGATATGTTGGCCTGATCTGCCAAGTAGGTAGCTCTTTGTATATGAACATATTGGACTTGTCTGCCATTTAGGTGGCTATCAGTATATGGACACGCTGGACACATCTGCCATGTAGCTAGTATCCTGAATATGTACATGTTGGACTACTAGGCCATGTAGCTAGCTCACAGAAAATGGACACAATGGACACATCTGCCATGTAACTAGCACTCTGTATATGGAAATCTTTCAATACTCTGCCATGTAGGTAACTTTCTGAATATAGACAAGTTGGACTCATATTCCTTGTAGCTACAACTCTATATATGAACATATTGGACCTGTGTGCCATGTAGCTTGCTCTCTGTATATGGACATTTTTGACTCGTCTGCCATGTAGCTAGCTCTCTCTACATGGATATGTTGGACTGATCTGCCTAGTAGGTAGCTCTCTGAATATGAACATATTGGACTTGTCTGCCATGTAGCTAGCTCTCAGTATATGGACACGTTGGACATATCTGCCATGTACCTAGAACTCTATTTATGGAAATGTTGCACTACCCTGCCATCTAGTTAGATCACTGTATATAGACAAGTTGGACTCATCTGCCTTGTAGCTAGAACTCTCTATATGGAAATTTTGAACTACCATGCCATGTATCTAGCTCTCTGTATATGGACATTTTGGAATCGTCTTCCATGTAGCTAGCTCTCTGTACATGGATATGTTGGACTGATCTGCCTAGTAGGTAGCTCGCTGTATATGAATATATTGGACTTGTCTGCAATGAAGCTAGCTTTCAGTATATAGACATGTTGGACTAATCTGCCATGTAGCTAGTAAACTGTAAATGAACATGTTGAACTACTCTTCCATGTATCTCGCACTCAGTATATGGACACGTTGGACACATCTGCCATGTAGCTAGAACTCTGCATATGGAAATTTTGCACTACCTTGCCATGTACCTAGCTCTCTGTATATAGACATGTTGGACTCATCTGACTTCTAGCTAGCCCTCTAAATATACACATTCTGGACTCATCTGCCATGTAGCTATCTCTCAGTATATGGACATGTAGGACTCATCTACCAAGTTGCTAGTAGTCTGTATATGTAAATGTTGCACTACCCTGCCATGTAGCTAGCTCTCTTTATATGGACATTTTGGATTCATCTGCCATGTAGCTATCTCTCAGTATATGGACACGTTGGACTCATCTGCCATGTATCTTGATCTCTGTATATGGAAATGTTGCACTACACTGCCATGTAGCTAGCTCTCTTTAGATGGAGATTTTTGACTCATCTGACATGTAGCTAGCTCTCTGTACATGTTGTACTGATCTCCCAAGTAGGTAGCTATCTGTTTATGAACTTACTGAACTTTTCTGCCTTGTAGCTACCTCTGTATTTGGATATGTTGGACTCATCTTCCATGTAGCTAGTTCCCTGTAAATGGATATGTTGGACTTCTCTGCCATGTAGGTAGCTCTCAGTATATGGACACGTTGGACACATCTGCCATGTTACTAGAACTCTGTGTAAAGAAATGTTGCACTACTATGCCATGTAGCTAGTTCTCTGTATATAAACAAGTTGGACTCATCTGCCTTGTAGCTAGAACTCTGTATATGTAAATGATGCACTACCCTGCCATGTAGCTATCTCTCTGTACAGGGATATGTTGGACTGATCTGCCAAGTAGGTAGCTCTCTGTATATGAATATATAGGATTTGTCTGACCTGTAGGTAGCTGTCTGTATATGAACACCTTTGACACATCTGCCAAGTAGCTAGAAATCAGTATATGGAATGTTGCACTACCCTGCCATGTACCTAGCTCTCTCTATATGGGCAGTTTGGAATCGTCTGCCATGTAGCTAGGTTTCTGTACATGGATATGTTGGACTGATCTGTAAAGTAGGTAGCTCTCTGTATATGAACATATTGCACTTGTCTGCCATGAAGGTGGCTCTCAGTATATGGACAAGTTGGACATATCTGCCATGTATCTAGTAACCTGAATATGGACATGTTGAACTACTCTGCCATGTAGCTAGCTTTTTGTACATGGATATATTGGACTGATCTGTCAAGTAGGTAGCTCTCTCTGTATGAATATATTGGAGATGTCTGCCATGTAGTTGGCTCTCATTATATGGACTAGTTGGACATATCTGCCATGAAACTAGTACCCTGAATATGGACATGATGGACTACTCTGCCATGTAGCTAGCTCTCAGTATATGGATACATTGGACACATCTGCTATGTAGCTAGAACTATGTATATGGAAATGTTTCACTACTCTGCCATGAATTTAGTTCTCTCTATATATTGACAAGTTGGACTCATCTGCCTTGTAGCTAGAACTCTGTATATGGAAATGTTACACTACCCTGTCATGTAGCTAGCTCTCTATATATGGACATTTTGAACTCATCTGCCATGTAGTTCGCTCTCTGTACATGGACCTGTTGAACTGATCTGCCAAGTAGGTAGCTCTGTGTATATTAACATCTAGGACTTGTCTGCCATTTAGCTAGATCTCAATATATGGACATGTTGGACTCATCGGACATATAGCTAGTACCCTGTAAATGGACATGTTGGTCTGCTCTACTATGTAGCTAGCTATCAGTGTATGGACACATTTGACACATCTTCCATGTACGTAGATCTCTGTATATGGAAATGTTGCACTTCTCTGCCATGTAGCTAGCTCTCTTTACAGGCAATTTGGACTGACCTGCCTTGTACCTAGAACTCTATATATGGAGATGTTGTCCTACCCTTCCATGTAGTTTGCTCTCTGTATATGGACCTTTTGGACTCGTCTGCCATGTAGCTAGATATCTGTACATGGATATGTTAGACTGATCTGCCAGTTAGGTAGCTCTCTGTATATGAACATATTGGTCTTGTCTGCCCTGTAGGTGGCTCTCAGTATATGTACATGTTGGACACATCTGCCATGTAGCTAATACCCTGAATATGGATATAATGGAGTACTCTGCCATGTAGCTAGCTCTCAGTATATGGACACATTGGACACATCTACCATATAGCTGAAACTCTGTATATGGACATGTTGCAATACTCTGCCATGTAGCTAGCTCTCAGTATATGGACACATTGGACACATCTACCATATAGCTGGAACTCTGTATATGGACATGTTGCAATACTCTGCCATGTAGCTAGCTCTGTGTATTTGGACACTGTGGACTCCACTACCATACAGCTAGCTCTCTGTGCATGGATATGTTGGACTGATCTGCCAAATAGTTAGCTCACTGTATATGAACATACTGGACTTGTCTGCCATGTAGTTAGCTCTCAGTATATGGACACATTGGAAACATCTGCCATATAGCTATAACTCTGAATACAGACATCTTGCAGTACTGTGTCATGTAGTTAACTCTCTGTATGTAGACAATTTGTATTCATTTCCTTTGTAGCTAGAACTCTGTATAAGGAAATGTTGCATTAGCCTGCCAAGTAGCTAACTCTCTGTATATGGACATTTTGGACTCATCTGCCATGTAGCTAGCTCTTTGTACATGGATATGTTGGACTGATCTGCCAAGTAGGTAGCTCTCTGTATTTGAACATATAGGTCTTGTCTGCCCTGTAGGTGGCTCTCAGTATATGGACACTTTGAACACATCTGTCATGTAATTACTGTCCAAAATATGGACATGTTCTAGCTATACTCTGTCTTGTAACTAATTCTAAGTATATACTCTTTGACATGTAACTAGCTCTAAGTATAATACTCTGACATGTATCTAGCTCTAAGTATATGGACACATTGGACACATCTGCCGTGTAGCATGAACTCTGTATATGGAAATGTTGCACTACTCTTCCATATACTAGCTCTCTGTATATAGCCAAGTTGGACTCATGTGCCTTGTACCTAGATCTCTGTATATGGTAATGTTGCACTACCATGCCATGTAGCTAGCTCTCTGTATATGGACATTTCGGACTCGTCTGCCATGAAGCTAGCTCTCTGTACATGGATATGTTGGACTGATCTGGCAAGTAGGTAGCTATCTGTTTATGAATATACTGGAAATTCTGCCTTGTAGCTAGCTCTGTGTACATGGATATGTTTGACTGATCGGCCAAGTACATAACTCTCTGTATATGAACATATTGGACTTGTCTGCCATATATCAAGCTCTCACTATATGGACATATTGGACACATCTGGCATGTAGATACAACTGTGTATATGGAAGTGCTGCACTACTTTGCCATGCACCTAGCTCTCTGTATATAGACAAGTTGGACTTATCTGCCTTATAGCTAGAACTCTGTTTATGGAAATGTTGCA
>NW_006408670.1:7870548-7879682 GCF_000296735.1 Chrysochloris asiatica
TAGAACTGTGTATATGGAAATGTTGCACTACCCTACCATGTAACTTGCTCTCTGTATATAGACAAGTTGTACATATCTGCCTTGTAGCTAGAACTCTGTATATGGAAATGTTGCACTACCCTGCCATGTAGATAGCTCTCTGTATATGGACATTATGGATTAGTCTTCCATGTAGCTAAATTTCTGTACATGGATATGTTGAACTGATCTGCCAAGTAGGTATCTCTCTGTTTATGAACAGATTAGACTTGTCTGCCATATAGGTAGCTCTCAATATATGGACACCTTGGACACATGGGCCATTTAGGTAGAATTCTGTATATGGATGTGTTACACTACCCTACCATGTAGCTAACTCTCTGTATATGGACATTTTGGACTCATCTGCCATGTAGCTAGCTCTCTGTACATGGATATGTTACACTAATCTTCGAAGTAGGTAGCTCTCTGTATATGAACGTATTGTACTTGTCTGCCATGTAGCTAGCTCTCAATATATGGACATGTTGGACTAATCTGCCATGTAGCCAGTACCCTGTATATGGACATATTGGACTGCTCTGTCATGTAGCTAGCTCTCAGTGTATGGACGCGTTAGACACATCTGCCATGTACATAGAACTCTGTATATGGAAATGTTGCACTACTATGCCATGTAGCTAGCTCTCTGTATATAGACATGTTGGACTCATCTGCCTTTTACCTAGAACTCTGTATATGGAAATGTTTCACTACCCTGCCATGTAACTAGCTCTTTGTAGATGAACATTTTGGACTCTAACATGAGGATAGCTGTCTGTACATGGATATGTTGGATTGATCTGCCAAATATGTATCTCTCTGTATATGAATATATTGGACTTGTCTGCCATGTAGCTAGCTCTCAGTATATGGACATGTTGGACTCCTCTGCGGTGTAGCTAGTAGTCTGTATATGGACATGTTGTACTACTCTGACATGTAGCTAGCTCTCACTATTTGGACACATTGAAGACATCTGCCATGTAGGTAGAACTCTGTATATCGGAATGTTGCACTACTCTGCCATGTAGCTAGCTCTCTGTATATAGACAATTTGGACTCATCTGCCTTGGAGCTAGAACTCTGTATATGGAAATGTTGCACTTCCCCGCCATGTAGCTAGCTCTCTCTATATGGACATTTTGGACTTTTCTTCCATGTAGCTAGCTCTCTGTTTATCAATATGTTGGACTGATCTGCCATGTAGGTAGGTCTCTGTATATGAACATATAGGACTTGTCTGCCATGTAGGTAGCTCTCAATATATGGACACTTTGGCCACATCGGCCACGTAGCTCGAATTCTGTATAAGGATATGTTTCACTTACCTGCCATGTAGGTAGCTCTCAGTATATGGACATTTTGGACTTGTCAGCCACGTAGCTAGCTCTCTGTACATGGATGTGTTACACTGATCTGTGAGGTATGTAGCTCACTGTAAATGCATATATTAGACTTGTCTGCAATGTAGCCACCTCTCAATATATGGACATGTTGGTCTCCTCTGCCATGTATACAGTACCCTGTATATGGACATGTGGGATTGCTCTGCCATGTAGCTAGCTCTCAGTACACGGACATTTAGGACTCATCTGCCATGTAGATTGAACTCTGTACATGGAAATGTTGGTCTACTCTGCCATATAGCTAAGTCTTATAATATGGACACATTGGACTCATCTGCCATGTAGCTAGAGCTCTGTATAAGAAAAAGTTGCATTATTCTGCCATGTACCTAGGTCTCTGTATATGGACATGGACACATCAGCCATGTACATGTTGGACTCATCTGCCTTGTAGTTTGTCCTGTATATATACATGTTGGACTCATTTGCCATGTAGTTAACTCTCAGTAGATGGACATGTTGGACTCATCTGCCATGTAGCTAATACACTGTATATGAATATGTTGGACTACTCTGCCATGTAGCTAGCTCTCAGTATATGGACACGTTGGACTCATCTTCCATGTAGCTAGAACTCTGTATTTGGAATTATTGCACTACCCTGCCATGTAGCTACCTCTCTGTTTATGGACATTTTGGACTTCTGCCATGTAGCTAGCTCTCTGTGCATGGATATCTTATACTGATAAGCCATGTAGGTAGCTCTTTGTATATCAACATATTTGACTTGTCTGCCATGTAGCTAGCTATCTGTATATGAACATGTTAGACTCATCAGCCATGTAGCCAACTCTCACTATATGGACATGTTGGACTCATCTGCCTTGTAGATACTCTTTTCTATATATACATGTTGGACTCACCTGCCATGTAGTTAACTCTCAGTATATGGACATGTAGGACTCATCTGCCATGTAGCTAGTACTCTGTCTATGGACATGTTGACTACTCTGCCATGTAGCTAACTCATTATATGGACATGTTGGACTGAACTGCCATGGAGCTAGAGCTCTGTATATGGAAATGTTGAACTACTCTGCCATGTTGCTAGCTCTCTGTATATGAACATTTTGGACTCGTCTGCCATGTAGGTAGCTCTCTGTGTATGGATATGATGGGCAGATCAGCCATGTAGGTAGCTCTCTGTATATGAAGATATTGGACTTGTCTGTCATGTAGCTAGCTATCTGTATATGGACATGTTGGACTCATCAGCCTGTAGCCAGAAATCTCTGCATGAACATGTTGGACTCATCTGCCTTGTAGCTAGTCCTCTATATATGCACATATTGTACTCTTCTGCTATGTAGGTAACTCTCAGTATATAGACATGTTGGGCTCTTCTGCCATGTAGCTAGTACTCTCTATAAGGAAATGATGGACTACTCTGCCATGTAGCTGGAACTCTGTATGTGGAAATGGTGCGGTTCTCTGTCATGTAGCTAGCTCTCTGTATATAGACAAGTTGGAATCCTCTGCCTTTTACCCAGAACTCTGTATATGGAAATGTTTCACTACCCTGTCATGTAGCTAGCTCTCTGTATATGGATATTTTGGACTCGTCTGACATGTAGCTAGCTCTCTGTACATGGATATGTTGAACTGATCTGCCATGTAGCTAGCTCTCTGTATATGAACATATTGGACTTGTCTGTCATGTAGGTGTATCTCAGTATGTGGACATATTGGACACATTTTCCATGTAGCTAGTACACTGAATATGGACATGTTGGAGTACTCTGCCATGTAGCTAGGTCTCAGTACATGGACATGTTGGACACATCTGCCATATAGCTAGAACTCTGTATATGGAAGTGTTGCACTATCTTGCCATGTAGCTATCTCTCTGTATATGTACATTTTGGACTCGTCTGCAATGTAGCTAACTCTCTGTACATGGATATGTTGGACTGATCTGGCAAGTAGGTAGCTCACACTATATGAACATATTGGAATTGTCTACCATGTAGCTAGCTCTCAGTATATGGACACATTGGACACAACTGCCATGTAGCTAGAACTCTGTACGTGGAAATGTTGCACTATTCTGCCTCGTAGCTAGCTCTCTGTATATAGACAAGTGGGACGCATCTGCCGTGTAGCTAGAACTCTGTATATGGAAATGTTGCACTTCCCTGCCATGTAGCTAGCTCTCTGTTTATGGACATTTTGGACTTGTTTGCCATGTAGCTAGCTCTCTGTACATGGATATGTTGGACTGATATGCCAAGTAGGTAGCTATCTGTATGTGAACATATTGGACTTGTCTGTCATGTAGCTAGCAGTATATGGAAACGTTGGACACATTTCCATGCAGCTTGAACTCTGTATATGCAAATGTTGCACTACGATGTCATGTAGCTAGCTCTCTGTATATAGACAATTTGGGCTCATCTGCCTGGTAACTAGAACTCTGTATATGGAAATGTTGCACTACCCTGTCATGAAGCTAGCTCTCTGTATATGGACATTTTGGACTAGTCTGCCAGGTAGCTAGCTCTCTGTACATGGATATGTTGGACTGATGTGCCAAGTAGGTAGCTCACTGTATATGAACATATTGTACTTGTCTGCCATGTAGGTAGTTCTCAATATATGGACACCTTGCAAACATCTGCTGTGTAGCTAGAACTCTATATATGGAAATGTTGTACTACCTTGCCATGTAGCTAGCTCTCGGTATATGGACATTTTGAACTCGTCTGCCATGTAGCTAGCTCTCTGTACATGAATATGTTTCACTGATCTGCGAAGTATGTAGCTCTCTGTATATGAACATATTGGACTCGTCTGCCATGTAACTAGTACCTGTATATGGACATGATGGATTGCTTGCCATGTATCTAGCTCTCCATGTAAAGACACGTTGAACACATCTGCCATACACCTAGAACAATGTATATGGAAATGTTGCACTACACTGCTATGTAACTAGCTCGTTGTATATAGAAAAGTTGGACTTATCTGCCTTGTAGCTAGAACTCTGTATATGGAAATGTTTCACTACCCTGCCATAAAGCTAGCTCTCTGTACATGGATATGTTCGACTGATCTGCCAAGTAGGTAGCTTACTGATATGAACATATTGTACTTGTCTGCCATGTAGGTAGTTCTCAACATACGGACACCTTTTAAACATCTGCTGTATAGCTAGAACTCTATATATGGAAATGTTGTACTACCGTGCCACGTACCTAGCTCTCGGTATATGGACATTTTGAACTTGTCTGCCATGTAGCTAGCTCATTGTACATGAATATGTTTCACTGATCTGCGAAGTATGTAGCTCTCTGCATATGAACATATTGGACTTGTCTGCCATGTAGCTAGCTTTTAGTATATGGACATGTTGGACTCATCTGCAATGTAGCTAGTACCCTGTATATGGACATGATGGATTGCTTGCCATGTAGCTAGCTCTCCATGTAAGGACACATTGAACACATCTGCCATGCACCTAGAACAATGTATATGGAAATGTTGCACTACACTGCTATGTAACTAGCTCTCTGTATATAGACAAGTTGGACTTATCTGCCTTGTAGCTTGAACTCTGTATATGGAAATGTTTCACTACCCTGCCATGTAGCGAGCTCTCTCTATATGGACATTTTGGACTCATCTGCCATATAGCTAGCTCTCTGTACATGGATATGTTGGACTGATCTGCCAAGTAGGTAGCTCTCTGTATAGGAACATATTGGACTTGTGTAACATGTAGCTAGCTCTCAGTATATGGACACGTTGGACACATTTGCCATATAGCTAGAACACTGAATATGGACATGTTGGTGTACTCTGACATGTAGCCAGCTCTCTGTATATAGACAAGATGTACTCATCTGCCTTGTACCTAAAACTCTGAATATGGAAATGTTTCACTACTCTGCCATTTACCTACCTCTTTGTAAATGGACATTTTGGACTCTTCTTCCATGTAGCTAGCTCTCTGTACATGGATATGTTGGACTGATCTTCCAAGTACGTAGTTCTCTGTATATGATTATATAGGACTTTTCTACCCTATATGTGGTTTTCAGTATGTGGACACGTTGGACACATCTGCCATGTATCTACTAACCTGAATATGGACATGTTGGCCTACTCTGCTATGTAGCTAGCTCTCATTATATGGACACGTTGGACACACCTGCCATATAGCTTGAAATCTGTATATGGAAATGTGGCATTATTCTGCCATGTAGTTAGCTCTCTGTATATGGATATTTTTTAATTGTCTGCCATGTAGCTACCTCTCTGTACATGCATATGTTGGACTCATCTGTCAAGTAGGTATGTCTCTGTTTATGAACACATAGGACTTGTCTGCCATAAGGGTAGCTCGCTGTATATGAACACCTTTGACACATCTGCCATGTAGCTAGAACTCAGTATATGGAAATGTTGTACTACCATGCCATATAGCTAGCTCTCTGTATATGGACATTTTGGAATTATCTGCCATATAGCTAACTCTCTGTACATGGATATGTTGGACTGATTTGCCAGGTAGGCAGCTCTCTGTATAAGAGCATATTGGATTTGTCTGCCATGTAAGTGCCTCTCAGTATATGGACACGTTGGACATATCTCCCATGTAGCTACTACCCTGTATATGGACATGTTGGACTATTCTGCCATGTATATAGCTCTCAGTATATGAACACTTTGGACTCATCTGACATGTAGTTTGAACTCTGTATATGGAAATGATGCACTACACAGCCATGTAGCTAGCTCTCTGTATCTGGATATTTTGAACTGATCTGCCATGTAGCTAGCTCTCAGGATATGAACACTTTGGACACATCTGCCATGTAGCTGGAACTCTGCATATGGAAAGGTTGCCTTACTCTGCCTTGTATATAGACAAGTTGGACTCATCTGCCTTGTTGCTAGAACTCTCTATATAGAAATGTTACACTACCCTGTCATGTAGCTAGCTCTCTGTATATGGAGATTTTTGACTTGTCTGCCATGTAGCTAACTATCTGTACATGGATATGATGGACTGATCTGCCAAGACGGTAGCTCTCTGTATATGAACTTATTTGACTTGTCTGCCATATAGGTGGCACTAAGTATATGGACACTTGGACACATCTGCCTAAAAGATATAATTCTGAACATGGAAATGCTGCACTACCCTACCAAGTAGTTAGATCTCTATATAGAGACAGGTTGGACTCATCTGCCTTGTATCTAGAAATATGTATGTGGAAATGTTGCACTAACCTGCCATGTAGCTAGCTCTCTGTATATGGACATTTTGGACTCGTCTTCCATGTAGCTAGTTATCTGTACATGGATATGTTGGACTCATTTTATAAGTAGGTCTCTCTCTTTATCTTAACATATAGACTTTTCTGCCATGTAGGTGGCACCCAGTATATGGACATGTTGGGCACATCTGCCATGTAGCTAGTACCCTGAAAAGGGACATGTTGGACTGCTGTGCCATGTAGCTAGCTCTCAATATATGGACACGTTGGATACATCTGCCAAGTACCTAGAACTCTGTATATGGAAATGTTGCACTACCCTGCCATGTAGTTAGATATCTGTATATAGACAAGTTGGAGTCATCTGACTTGTACATAGAACTCTGTATATGGAAATGATGCACTACCCTGCCTTGTAGTTAGCTCTCTGTATATGGACATTTTATACTCGTCTACCATGTAGCTAGCTCTCTGTACATTGATATATTGGACTGATCTACCAAGAAGGTAGCCCTCTGTATATGAACATATTGGACTTGCCTGCCATGTAGCTAGCAGTATATGGACACATTGAACACATCTGACACGTAGCTTAAACTCTGTATATGGAAATGTTGCACTACAATGCCATGTAGCTACCATTGTGCATATGGACATTTTGGACATGTCAGCTTGTAGCTAGCTCCATGTACATGGATATGTTGGACTGATTTGCCAAGTAGGTAGCTCTCTGTATATGAACATATTGGACATCTCTGCCATGTAGGTAGCACTCAGTCTATGGACAGCTTTGACACATCTGCCATGTAGCTAGAACTCTGTATATGGAAATGTTGAACAACCTTGCCATGTAGCTAGCTCTCTCGATATAGACATTTTGGACGCATCTGCCATGTTGCTAGCTCTCTTTACATGGATATGTTGCACTGATCTGCCAAGTAGGTAGCTCTCTGTATATGATCATATTGGAACTGTCTGCCATTTAGGTGGCTCTCAGTATATGGACACTTTGGACACATCTGCCATGTAGCTAGTATCCTGAATATGGACATGTTGGACTACTCGGCCATGTAGCTAGCTCTCAGTAAATGTACATGAGGAACACATCTGCCACGTAGCTAGAACTCTGTATATGGAAATCTTGCAATACTCTGCCATGTATATAGACAAGTTGGACTAATCTGCCTTGTAGCTAGACCTCTGTATATGAACATATTGGACTTGTCTGCCATGTAGCTAGCTCTCTGTACATGGATATGTTGGACTGACCTGCCGTGTTGGCAGCTCTGTGTATATTAACATATTGGACTTGTCTGCCATGTAGATAGCTCTCAGTATATGGACACGTTGGACACCTCGGCCTTGTAGCTTGAACACTGCATATGGAGCTGATGCACTACTCTGCCATGTAGCTAGCTCTCCGTATTTTGAAACTTTGGACTCTTCTGCCATGTAACTATTTTTCTATACATGGATATGTTGGAATGATCTGCCAATTAATTGGCTCTCTGTATTTGAACATATTGGACTTTTCTGCCATGTAGCTAGCTCTCAGTATATGGACATGATAGTCTCATCTGCCATGTAGCTAGTACCGTGTGTATGGATATGTTGAAGAACTCTGCCTTGTAGCTAGCTCTCAGTATATGGACAGGTTGGCCACATCTGTGATGTAGCTAGAACTCTGTATATGGAAATGTGGCACTACTATGCCATGTAGCTAACTTCCTGTATATATACAAGTTGGACTCATCTGACTTATAGCTAGATCTCTGTATATGGAATTGTACTTCCCTGCCATGTAGCTAGCTCTCGGTATATGGAAAAAGTTTGACATATCTGCCATGTAGCTAGTAACCTGAATATGGACATGTTGAACTACTCGGCCATGTAGCTAGCTCCCTGTACATGGATATGTTGAACTGATCTGTCAAGTAGGGAGCTCTCTGTATATGAACATATTGGAGTTGTCTGCCATGTAGGCGGCTCTCAGTATTTGGATAAGTTGTACAAATCAGACATGTAACTAGAGACCTGAATATAGACATGTTTGACTACTCTGCCAATTAGCTAGCTCTCTGTAGAAGGATATGTATTACTGATCTAACAAGTAGGTAACTCTCTGTATATCCACATATTGGACTTGTCTGTCATGTAGGTATCTCTCAATATATGGACAACTTGGAGTTTTCTGGCATGTAGCTTCTTTCCTGTAGATGGGCAAGTTGGACTCATCTGCCATGTAGCTAGTACCCTGTATATGAACATGTTGGACTACTCTGCCATGCAGCTAACTTTCCGCGTATGGACACGTTGGACACATCTGCCATATACGTAGAACTCTGTACATTGAAATGTTGCATTACTCTGTCATGTAGCTAGCTCTCTGTATATAGACAAGTTTGACTGATTTGCTTTTTTTTTTTTTTAAGGTTTTTATTGTGGATTGAGTGAAAGTTTTTCAGGGCACATCATCGGTTTCACA
>NW_006408670.1:7895066-7900738 GCF_000296735.1 Chrysochloris asiatica
CTTTGTCCCCCTGTGTCTTGGGCCCCCCAATTTTCCCTATATATTCATCGGTAATGCCTAATGTGACTATGAGGACCCCCCAGGGATGGACTATGCTGGTTCCTGAGGGCTCACTGGTTCTCTGCGAGCATGCTCCTTCTGAGAGTGTCTGTTCAGGGCCTGTTAGGTTCCACAGTGGGCGGGAGCCCTCCGCCCGGTAAGAGCCAGGAGCAGACGGGTGGCGTTTAAAAAAAGAAGTTCATAGAGTTGCCACCTAATGTTTTATGTTTGCCCAAAAGCTGTCTGTCTACCAGGCTGGGGCCCCTTTTGTGACCCTGTCCTGTATTTCTCCGGAGCTCACGTACCTGTCCCACTGGTCAGGGGAGTGCTGCCGCTGGAAACTCCCTGTTTTGCTTTTTACCTAGAACTTTGTATATGGAAATCTTTCACTAGCCTGCCGTGTAGCTAGCTCTCTGTATATGGACATTTTGGACTCGTCTGCCATATAGCTAGCCATCTGTACATGGATATGTTGGTGTGATCTGCCACGTAGGTAGCTCCCTTTATATGATCATAATGGACTTGTCGGCCGTGTAGGTGGCTCTCAGTATATGGACACGTTGGACACATCTGCAAGGTAGCTACTACCCTGAATATGGACATGTTGAACTACTCTGCCATATAGCTAGCTTTCAGTATATGGACACGTTGGACATATCTTCCATGTAGCTCGAACTCTGTATATGGAAAGGTTGCACTATCCTGCCAAGTTGCTAGCTTTCTGTATATAGACATTTCGGACTCGTCTGCCATGTAGCTAGCTCTCTGTACATGGATATGTTGGACTGATCTGCCAAGTAGATAGGTCTCTGTATATGAACGTATAGGACTTGTCTGCCACGTAGGTACCTCTCAGTTTATGAATACCTTTGACACATCTGCCATGTAGCTAAAACTCAGTATATGGAAATGTTGTAATACCCTGCCATGTAGCTAGCTCTCTGTATATGGACATTTTGGAATCGCCTGCCATGTAGCTAGTTCTCTTTACATGGATATGTTGGATTGACTTGCCAAGTAGGTAGCTCTCTGTATATGAACATATTGGACTTGTCTGCCATGTAAGTGGCTATCAGTATATGGACATGTTGGACACATCTGCCATGTAGCTAGAACTCTGTATATGGAAATGTTGCACTACCCTGCCATGTAGATAGCTCAATTTATATGGACATTTTGGACTCGTATTTCGTGTAGCTAGCTCTCTGTACATGGATATGTTGGAATGGTCTGCCAATAGGTAGCTCTCTGTATATGAACATATTGGACTTGTTTGCTATGTAGCTAGCTCTCAGTATATGGGCATTTTGGACTCATCTGCCATACCTAGTACCCTGTATAAGGACATATTGAACTGCTCTGCCATGTAGCTATGTCTCTGTATATAGAGAAGTTGGACACATCTCTCATGTACGTAGAACTCTGTATATAGAAATGTTGCATTACTCTGACATGTAGCCAGCTCTCTGTATATGGACATTTTGGACTCGTCTGCCATATAGCTAGCTCTCTGCACATGGATATGTTGGACTTATCTGCCAAGTAAGTAGCTCTCTGTATATGAACATATTGTACTTGTCTTCCAAGCAGCTAGTTCTCAGTATATGGACATGTTGAACACATCTGCCATGTAGCTAGAACTCTGTATATGGACATGCTACACAACTCTGCCGAGTAGCTAGCTCTTTGTATATAGACAAGTTGGACTCATCTGCCTTATACCTAGCTCTCTGCACATGGATATGTTGGACTTATCTGCCAAGTAGGTAGCTGTCTGTATATGAACATATTGGACTTGTCTGCCATGTAGGTAGCTCTCTTTATATAGACAAGTTTATCTCATCTGCCTAGTACCTAGAAAGCTATATATGGAAAAGTTGCACTACCCTGCGATGTAGCTAGCTCTGTGTATATGGACATTTTGGTTTCCTCTGCCATGTAGGTAGTTCTCTGTATATGGATATGTTACAATGATCTGCGAAGTAGGTAGTTCTCTGTATAAGAACATATTGGACTTGTCTGCCATGTAGCTAGCTCTCAGTACATGGACATGTTGGACTCATTTGCCATGTAGCTAGTACCCTGAATATGGACATGTTGGACTGATCTGCTAAGTAGGTAGCTCTGTGTATATTAACATATAGGACTTGTCTGCCATTTAGGTAGCTCTCAATATATGGGCATGTTGGACTCATCGGACATGTAGCTAGTACCCTGTATATGGACATGTTGGTCTGCGCTGACATGTAGCTAGCTCTCAGTGTATGGACACATTTGACACGTATGTTGGCATGCATGTTGATCTCTGTATATGGAAATGGTACACTACTCTGCCATGTAGCTAACTCTCTTTACAGACAAGTTGGACTCATCTGCCTTATACCTAGAACTCTGTATTTGGAGATGTTGCACTATCCTGCCATGTAGTTAGCTCTCTGTATATGAACATATTGGACTTGCCTGCCGTATACCTAGCTCTCAGTACATGGACACGTTGCACCCATCTGCTATGTAGCTAGAACTCTGTATATGGAAGTGTTTCACTACTCTGCCATGTAGCTAGCTCCCTGTATATAGACAGGTTGGACTCATCTGCCTTGTACCTAGAACACTGTATATGGAAATATTGCACTACCCTGCCATGTAGTTAGCTCTCTCTATATGTACATTTTGGACTTGTCTGCAATGTAGCTATATATTTGTCCATGGATATATTGAACTGATCTGCCATGTAGGTAGCTCTCTGTATATGAACTTATTGGACTTTTCTTACATGTATCTATCTCTCTGTATATGGACATGTTGGACTCATCAGCCATGTAGCCAGCTCTCACTGTATGAACATGTTGGACTCATCTGCCTTGTAGATACTCCTCTCTATATATACATGTTGAACTCACCTGCCATGTAGTTAACTCTCAGTATAAGGACACGTTGTACACATCTGCCATGTAGATACTACCCTAAATATGGACATGTTGGACTACTCTGTCATGTAGCTAGCTCTCTGTATATAGACAAGTTGGACTCATCTGACTTGTACCTAGAACTCTGTATATTGAAATGTTTCACTACCCTGCCATGTAGCTAGCTCTCTGTATATGGACATTTTGGACTCGTCTGCCATGTAGGTAGCTCTCTGTGCATGGATATGTTGGACTGATCTGCCAAGTAGGCAGCTCTCTGTATATGAACATATAGGACATGTCTGCCATGTAGCTAACAGTTTATGGACATGTTGGAAACATCTGCCATATAGCTTGAACTCTGTATATGGAAATGTTGCACTATGCTGCCATGCAGGTAACTCTCTTTATATTGACAAGTTGGACTCAACTGCCTGGTATCTAGAATTCTTTATATGGTTATGTTGCACTACACTGCCATGAAGCTAGCTCACTGTATATGAAAATTTTGGACTCCTCTGCCATATGCCTAGAACTCTGTATATGGAAATGCTGCACTACTCTGTCATGTAGATAGCTCTCTGTATATAGATAAGTTGGACTCATCTGCCTTGTACCTAGAACTCTGTATATGGTAATGTTTCACTACCCTTCCATGTAGCTAGCTTTCTGTATATAGACATTTTTGACTTGTCTACCATATAGGTAGCTCTCTGTACATGGATATGTTGGACTTGTCTGCCATGTAGCTAGCTCTGAGTATATGGACAGGCTGGAACCATTTGGCATAAAGCTAGAACTCTGAATATGGACATGATGGAGTACTCTGTCATATAACTAACTCTCTGTATATAGACAATTTGTACTCCTCTGACTTGTAGCCAGAACTCTGTATATGGAAATGTTGCACTACCCTGCCATGTAACTAGGTCTTTGTATATGGACATTTTGGACTTGTCTGCCTTATAGCTACCTCTCTGTACATGGATATGTTTGGCTGATCTGCCAAATAGATAGCTCTCTGTATATGAACATATTGGACTTGTCTGACATGTAGCTAGCTCTCAGTATATGCACACACTGGAAGCATCTGTCATATAGCTAGAATTGTCAATATAGACATGTTGGATTACGCTGCCATGTAGCTAGCTCTCGGTATAGAGACAATTTTTTACTCATCTACCTTGTAGCTAGAACTCTGTATATGGAAATGTTTCATTACCCTGCCATGTAGCTAGCTCTCTATATAGGGACATTTTGGACTCGTCTGCCATTTAGCAAGCTCTGTGTAAATGGATATGTTGGACTGATCTGCCAAGTAGGTAGCTCTCTGTATATAAATATATTGGACTTGTCTGCCATTTAGGTGGCTTTCAGTATATGGTCACGTTGGACACATCTGACTTGTAGCTAGTATCATGAATATGGACATGTTGGAACACTCAGGCATGTAGCTAGCTCTCAGTAAAGGGACACGATGAACACATCTACCATGTAGCTAGAACTCTGTATATGGAAATGTTGCAATACTCTGTCATGTAGTTAACTCTCTGTATATAGACAAGTTTGACTCATCTGCCTTGCAGCTAGAACTCTGTATATTAATGTATTGAACTCGTCTGCCATGTAGCTAGCTCTCTGTACATGGATATGTTGCACTGATCTGCCAAGTAGGTAGCTCTCTGTATATGAACATATAGGACATGTATGCTCTGTAGGAGGCTCTCAGTATATCGACACGTTGGACAAATCTACCATGTAGCTACTACCCTGAATATGGACTCGTTGGCCTACTCTGCAATATAGCTAGCTCTCAGTATATGGACACGTCGGACACATCTGCCATGTAGCTTGTACTCTGTATATTGAAATGCTGCACTGTTCTGTCATGTAGCTTGCTCTCTTTATATGGACATTTTGGACTCATCTGGCATGTAGCTAGCTTTCTGTACATGGATATGTTGGGCTGATCTGCCAAGTAGGTAGTTCTCTGTATATGAACATATAGGACTTGTCTGCATGTAAGTAGCTCTCTGTATATGAACACCTTTGACACATCTGCCATGTAGCTAGAACTCAGTATATGGAAATATTGTACTACCGTGCCATGCAGCTAGCTCTCTGTTGGACTGATCTGCCAAGTAGGTAGCTCTCTGTATATGAACATACTGGACATGTCTGTCATGTAGTTGGCTCTCAGTATATGGACAAGTTGGACATATCTGGCATGTAGCTAGAAACCTGAATACGGCTCTCTGTACATGGATATGTTGGACTGATCTGCCATATAGCTAGCCCTCTGTATATGAACATATTGGACTTGTCTGCAATGTAGGTATCTCTCAGCATATGGACAAGTTGGACATATTGGACATGTAGCTAGTACCCTGTATGTGGACATGATGCACTACCCTGCAATGTAGCTAGCTCTGTGTATATGGACATTTTGGTTTCATCTGCCATGTAGGTAGTTCTCTGTACATGGATATGTTACAATGATGTGCGAAGTAGGTAGTTCTCTGTATAAGAACATATTGGACTTGTCTGCCATGTAGCTAGCTCTCAGTACATGGACATGTTGGGCTAATTTGCCATGTAGCTAGTACCCTGTATATGGACATGTTGGACTTCTCTGCCATGTAGCTAACTTCTCTGCCATGTAGCTAGCTCTCAGTATATGGACACGTTGGACACATCTGCCATGTAGCTAGAACTCTGTATATGGAA
>NW_006408670.1:7900988-7906713 GCF_000296735.1 Chrysochloris asiatica
ACTCATCTGCCATGTAGATAGCTCTCTGTACATGGATATGTTGGACTGATCTGCCATGTAGGTAGCTTTCTTTATATGAACATATTGGACTTGTCTACTATGTAGGTAGTTCTTAATATATGGACACCATATACACATCTGCCATGTAGCTAGAACTGTGTATATGGAAATGTTGCACTACACTGCAATGCAGCTAGCTCTTGGTGTATGAACATAATGGACTCATCTGCCATGTAACTAGCTCTCTGTACATGGATATGTAACACTGATCTGCGAAGTACCTCCTTTGAAGTATCTGCCATGTACCTAGAACTCTGTATATAGAAATGTTTCATTACTCTGTCATGTAGCTAGCTCTCTGTATATATATAAGTTGGACTCATTTGCCTTGTAACTAGAACTCTGTATATGGAAATGTTGCACTCCCCTGCCATTTAGCTAGCTCTCTGTGTATGGACATTTTGGACTCGTCTTCCATGTAGCTAGCTCTCTGTACATAGCCAAGTTGGACGAATCTTCTTTCTAGATAGAACTCTGAATATGGACATGTTGGACTACTCTGCCATGTAGCTAACTCTCTGTATATAGACAAGTTGGACTCATCTCGCTTTTAGCTAGAACTCTGTATATTGAAATGTTGCACTACACTGCCATGTGGCTAGCTCTCTGTATATGGCCATTTTGGAATCGTCTGCCATGTAGCTAGCTCTATGCAAATGGATATGTTGGACTGATCCACCAAGTAGGTAGCTTTCTGTATATGACCATTTTGTACTTGTCTGTCATGTTGGAAAGGTTGGACGCATCTGCCATGTAGCTACTACCCTGAATATGGTCATGTTGGACTACACTGTCATAAAGCTAGCTTTCAGTATATGGACACTTTGAACACATCTGCACTGTAACTAGAACTGTGTATATGGAAATGTTGCACTACCCTGCCATGTAGCTAGCTCTCTGTATATAGACAAGATGGACTCATCTTCTTTCTATGTAGAAATATGTATATGGAAATGTTGCACTACCATGCCATGTAGCTAACTCTCTGTTTATGGACATTTTTTACTCGTCTGCCATGTAGCTAGCTCTCTGTACATGGATATGTTGGGCGGATATACCAAGTAGGTAGCTCTCTGTATATGGACATATTGGACTTGTCTCCCCTGTAGGTGGCTCTCAGTATATGGACATATTTGACACACCTGCCATGCAGCTACTACCCTGAATATGGTCATGTTGGACTACTCTGCCATGTAGTTAGCTCTCAATATATGGACACGTTGGACACATCTGACATGTAGCTAGAATTCTGTATATGGAAATGTTGCACTACTCTGCCATGTAGCTTGCTCTCTGTATATAGACAAGTTGAACTCATCTGCCTTGTAGCTAGAACTCTGTATATGGAAATGTTGCACTCCCCTGCCTTTTAGCTAGCTCTCTGTGTATGGACATTTTGGACTCGTCTTCCATGTAGCTAGCTCTCTGTATATAGCCAAGTTGGAAGAATCTGCCTTCTAGATAGAACTCTGAATATGGACATGTTGGACTACTCTGCCATGTAGCTAACTCTCTGTATATAGACAAGTTGGACTCATCTGCCTTGTAGGTAGAACTCTGTATATGGAAATGTTGCACTACACTGCCATGTGGCTATCTCTCTGTATATGGACAAGTTGGACTCATCTGCCTTGTAGCTAGAACTCTGTATATGGAAATGTTGCACTACCCTGCCATGTGGCTAATTTTCTGTATGTGGACATTTTGGACTCGTCTGCCATGTTGCTAGCTCTCTCTTCATGGATATGTTGGACTGTTCTGACAAGTATGTAGCTCTCTGTATATTAACATATTGATTTGTCTGCCATGTAGGTAGCTCTCACTATATGAACACCATTGACACATCTGCCATGTAGCTAGAACTCAGTATATGGAAATGTTGCACTACCCTGCCATGTAGCTAGCTCTCTGTATATGAACATTTTGGAATCGTCTGCCATGTAGCTAGTTCTCTGTAAATCGATATGTTGGACTGATCTGCCAAGTAGGTAGCTTTCTGTATATGACCATTTTGAACAGTTCTGCCATATTGGTAGCTCTCAGTATATGGAAAAGATGGACACATCTGCCATGTATCTAGTACCCTGAATATGGACATGTTGGAATACTGAGCCATGTTGCTAGTCTCAGTATATGGAACCATTGGACACATCTGCCATGTAGATAGAACACTGTATATGTATATGTATATGTATATAGTTGCACTATTCTGCCATGTACTAGCTATCTGTATATAGAAAAGTTGGACTCATCTGACTTGCATCTAGAACTCTGTATATGGAAATGTTGCACTACCCTGCCATGTAGCTAGCTCTCTGTATAGGGACATTTTGGACTCGTCTGACATGTAGCTAGCTCTCTTTACATGGATATGTTGGACTGAACTGTCAAGTATGTAGCTTTGTATATATGAACATATTGGACTTGTGTGCCATATAGCTAGCTCTCAGTATATGGACACGTTGCACTAGCCTGCCATGTAGCTACCTCTTCTTATATAGACAAGTTGGACTCATCTGCCTTGTAGGTAGAACTCTGTATATGGAAATGTTGCACTACCCCGCCATGTACCTAGCTCTCTGTATATAGACATGTTGGACTCATCTGCCTTGTAGCTAGCCCTCTAAATATACACATGTTGGACTCATCTGCCATGTAGATAAGTCTCAGTATATGGACATGTTGTACTCATCTCCCATGTAGCTAGTACCCTGTATATGGACATGTTGGACTGCTCTGATATGTAGCTAGCTCTCAGTGTATGAACATGTTGTACACATCTGCCATGTACGTTGAACTCTGTATATGGAAATGTTGCACTACTCTGCCATGTAGCTAGGTCTCTATATGGACCTTTTGGAGTCATATACCATGTATCTAGCTCTCTGTGTATGGATATGTTTGACTCATCTGCCAAGTATGTTGTTCTCTGTATATGAATGTATTGGACTTGTCTGCCATATAGCTTGCTCTCAGTATATGGGTACATTGGACACATCTGCCATGTATAACTCTGAATATGGAAATGTTGCACTTCTCTTCCAAATAGCTAGCTCCCTGTATATAGACAAGTTGGATTCATCTGCCTTGAAGCTAGAACTCTATATATGGAAATGTTGCACTACTCTGCCATGTATCTAGCTCCTGTACATAGACATGTTGCACTCATCTGCCTTGAAGCTAGCCCTTTATATATACATATGCTGGACTCATCTGCCATGTAGCTAACTCTCAGTATATGGACACTTTGGATTCATCTGCCATGCAGCTTGAACTTTGTATATGGAAATGCTACACTACCCTGTCCTGTAGCTAGCTCTCTGTATATGGACATTTTGGACTCGTCTGACATGTAGCTAGGTCTCTGTACATGGATATGTTGGACTAATCTGCCAAGTAGGTACTTCTCTGTATATAAACACCTTGGACACATATGCCATGTAGCTAGAACTATGTATATGGAAATGTTGCACTACCCTGCCATGAAGTTACATTTCTGTTTATAGACAAATTGCACTCATCTGCTTTGTAGCTAGAACTCTGTATATGGAAATATTACACTATCCTGCCATGTAGCTAGCTCTCTGTATATTGACAATTTGGACTCGTCTGCCATGTTGAACTGATCTGCCAAGTCGATAGCTCTCTGTATATGAACACACAGGACTTGTCTGCCATTTAGCTAGCACTAAATAAATGGACATGTTGGACTCATCTGACATGTAGCTAGTACCCTGTATATGGACATGTTGGTCTGCTCTGCCATGTAGCTAACTCTCAGTGTATAGACACATTTGACACATCTGCCATATACATTGATCTCTGTATATTGAAATGTTGCACTTCTCTGCCATGTAGCTAGCTCTCTGTATATAGACAAGTTGGACTCATCTGCCTTGTACCTAGAACTTTGTATATGGAAATGTTGCACTACCTTACCATGTACCTAGCTCTCTGTAGATGGATATTTTGGACTCGTCTGCCACGTAGCTTGCATTCTGCACATGGATAAGTTGTACTGATCTGCCAATTAGGTCACTCTCTGTATATGAACATATTGGACTTGTCTGTCATCTATGTGGCTCTCAGTATATGGACACGTTGGACACATCTGCCATGTCACTCATACCCTGAATATGGACATGTTGGACTACACTGCCATGTAGCTTGCTCTCAGTATATGGACACTTTGACATATATGCCATGTTGCTATACATTTGTATATGTCAATGTTGCATTATCCTGGCATGTAGTTAGATCTCTGTATATAGACAAGTTGGACTCATCTGCCTTGTAGCTAGAACTCTGTATATGGAAATGTTGAACTACCATGACATGTAGCTAGCTCTCTGTATAAGGCCATTTTGGACTCGACTTCCATGTAGTTTGCTCTTTATATATGGATATGTTGGACTCATCTGCCAAGTACCTAGACCTCTGTATATGAACATATTGGACTTGTGTTCCGTGTAGCAAGGTCTCAGTATATGATGATGTTGGACACATCTGCCATGTAGCTAGAACCCTGTATATGGAACCATATAGCTAGCTCTCTATATATGGACATTTTGAACTCATCTGTCATGTACTGGCTCTCTGTACATGGATATGTTGCACTGATCTGTCAAGTATGTAGCTCTCTGTGTATGAACATATTGGACTTGTCTGCCATGTAACTAGCTCTCAGTATATGGACACGTTGTACACATCTGCCATGTAACTAGAACTCTGTATATGGAAATTTTGCACTATGATGCCATATACCTAGGTCCCTGTATATAGACAAGTTGGACTCATCTGCCTTGTAGCTAGAACCCTGTATAGGGAAAGGTTACACTATCCTTCCATGTAGCTAGATCTCTGTATATGGGCATTTTGGACTCGTCTGCCATGTAGTTAGCTCTCTGTACATGGTTATGTTGGACTGATCTGCCAAGTAGGCAGCTCTCTGTATGTGAACATATAGGACTTGTCTGCCATGTAGTTAACTCTCAATATATGTACACCTTGTATACATCTGCCATGTAGCTAGAACTCTGTATATGGAAATGCTTCACTACACTGGCATGCAGCTACCTCCCTGTATATGATCACTTTGCACTCGTCTGTCATGTAGCTAGGTATCTGTACATGGATATGTTACGCTGAACGGCGAAGTAGTTAGCTCTCTGTATATGAACATATTAGACTTGTCTGCCATGCAGCTAGCTCTAAGTATATGGACATGTTGGACTCATCTGCCATGTACCTAGAACTCTGTATATGGAAATGTTGCACTACTCTGCCATGTTGCTAGCTCAATGTACATAGACAAGTTGGACTCATCTGCCTTGTACCTAGAACTCTGTATATGGAAATGTTTCACTACCCTGCCATGTAGCTAGCTCTCTGTATATGGTCACTTTGTACTCGTCTGCCATAAAGCTAGCTCTCTGTGCATGTATATTTTCTACTCAGCATTTCTCAAGCTAGGGTAACTGAAGAAAAAATTCAAGCCTCGACTTTCGTTATTGAAAGATTCACTGGACAAATTATTGAATGATGCAGAATGCATCAAGAAAAGATAGAAGGAATACACAGAGACATTGTACCAAAAGGAAATGGTTAATGTTCAACCATTTCAAGAGATACCATATGAACAAGAGCCAATGATACTCAGAGAGGA
>NW_006408670.1:7907298-7910365 GCF_000296735.1 Chrysochloris asiatica
GGAAAGGTGTGAGACAGGGTTGCATTCTTTCACCGTACTTATTCAACCTGTATGCTGAGCAAATAATACGAGAAACTGGGTAGTTTCGAACTGCTGGCCTTAAGGTTCACACACCGATTCGTAAACAATATGCCAGCTCTCTGTATATATACAATTTGCAGTCATCTGCCTTGAAGCTAGAAGTCTGTATATGGAAATGTTGCATTACCATTCCATGTAACTAGCTCTCTGTATATGGACATTTTGGACTTGTCTGATATGTAGCTAGCTCCCTGTACATGGATATGTTGGACTGATCTGCAAGTAGTTAGCTCTCTCAATATGAACATATTGGACTTGTCTGCCATGTAGCTAGCTCTCAGTATATGAACACGTTGAACACATCTGCCATGTAGCTAGAACTCTGTATATGGAAATGTTTTACTACCCTGGCATGTAGTTGTTCTTGTTGTTGTTAAGTGCTGTCGAGTCGGTTCCGACCCGTAGCGACCCTGTACAGTGTCTCCCTCAGAGCCACTGGTAGTTTCGAACTGCTGGCCTTAAGGTTCGCAGCCCGATTCATAAACACTATGCTAGCTCTCTGTATATATACAATTTGCAGTCATCTGCCTTGAAGCTAGAAGTCTGTATATGGAAATATTGCATTACCATTCCATGTAGCTAGCTCTCTGTATATGGACATATTGGACTTGTCTGTTATGTAGTTAACTCTCAGCATATGGACATGCTGGATTCTTCTGCGATGTAACTAGTACCCTCTATATGGACATGTTGTACTAATCTGCCATGTAGGTAACTCTCAGTACATGGACACATTGGACACATCTGCATGTAGCTAGAACTCTTTATAAGGAATGTTGCACTACCCTGCCATGTAGTTAGATTTCTGTATATAGACAAGTTGGACTTATCTGCCTTGTAGCTAGAACTTTGCATATGATAATGATGCACTACCCTGCCATGTAGATAGCTCTCTATATATGGACATTTTGGGCTCCATGAAGTTAGCTCTCTGTACATGGTTATGTCTGACTGATCTGCCAAGTAGGTAGCTCTCTTAATATGAACATATTGGACTTGTCTGCCATGTAACTAGCTCTCAGTTTATGGACACGTTGGACACATCTGCAATGTACCTAGATTCTATATATGGAAATGTTGGACTATTCTGCAATGGAGCCATTTTCTGTATATAGACAATTAGACTCTTCTGTCTTTTATCTAGAACTCTGTATATGGAAATGTCTCACTACCCTGCCATGAATCTAGCTCTGTATATGGACATTTTGAACTGGTCTGCCATATATGTAGGTCTCTGTACATGGATATGTTGAACTGATCTGCCAAGTAGGTAGCTGTCTCTATATGAACATATTGGACTTGTCTGTCATGTAGCTAGCTCTCAGTATATGAACACGTTGGACACATCTGCAATGTAGCTAAAACTCTGTATACGGAAATGTTTTACTACCCTAACATATACTTTGCTCTCTGTATATATACAATTTGCAGTCATATGCCTTGAAGAACTCTGCATATGGAAATGTTGCATTACCATTCCATGTAGCTAGCTCTCTGTATATGGACATTTTGGACTTGTCTGAATTGTAGCTAGCTCTCTGTACATGGATATGTTGGATTGATCTGGCAAGTAGTTAGCTCTATGTATATGGACATATTGGACTTGTCTGCTATGTAGTTAGCTCTCAGTATATGGACATGCAGGAATCCTCTGTGATGTAACTAGTACCCTGTATATGGATATTTTGTACTAATCTGCCATACAGGTAGCTCTCAGTATATGGACACGTTGGACACATCTGCCATGTAGCTAGAACTCTTTATATGGAAATGTTGGACTACCCTGCCATCTAGTTAGATTTCAGTACATAGACAAGTTGGACTCATCTGTCTTGTAGCTAGAATTCTGCATATCATAATGATGCACTACCCTGCCATGTAGATAGCTCTCTATATATGGACATTTTGGACTTGTCTGCCATGAAGCTAGCGTTCTATACATGGTTATGTCTGACTGATCTGCCAAGTAGACAGCTCTCTTAATATGAACATATTGGACTTGTCTGTCATGTAGCTAGCTCTCAGGACATGGACATGTTGTACATATCTGCCATGTACTTATTACCCTGTATATGGACATGTTGGACTACTCTGCCATGTAGCTATCTCTCAGTATATGGACACGTTGGACACATCTGCCATGTAGCAAGAACTCTGTATATGGAAATGTTGCACTACACTGCCATGTAGGTAGCTCTCTGTATGTGGACATTTTGGACTCATCTTTCATGTAGCTAGCTCTCGGTACATGGATATGTCAGACTGATCTATCATGTAGGTAGCTCTCTGTATATGAGCATATTGGGCTTGTCTGCCATATAGCTAGTTCTCAGAATATGGACACATTGGACACATCTGCCATGTAGATAGAACTCTGTATATTGAAGTGATGCACTACACTGCTATGTAGCTAGCTCTCTGGATATCGACAAGTTGAACGCATCTGCCTTGTAGCTAGAACTCTATATATGGTAAAGTTGCACTACCCTGCCATGTAACTAGTTCTCCATATAGGGAATTTTTGGACTTGTCTGCCAGTTAGCTAGCTCTCTGTACATGGCTATGTTGGACTTATCTTCCAAGTAGGTAGCCATCTGTATATGAACCTATTGGACTTGTCTGCCATGTATCTACCTCTCAGTATATGGACATGTTGGACACATCTGCTATGTAGCGAGAACACTGTATGTGGAAATGTTGCATTACCCTGCCATGTAGCTAGATTTCTCTTATGGACATATTGTACTCATCTTCCATGTAGCTCTCTCTCTCTCTACATGGATATGTTTGACTGATCTGCCAAGTAGTTAGCTCTCTTTATATGAACATATTGGAATTGTCTGCCATGTAGGTAGCTCTCAATATATGGACATCTGGGACACATCGGCCATGTCGCTAGAACTCTTTATATGGAAATGTTGCACTACTCTGCCATGTAGCTAGCTCTCTGTATATGGACATTTTGGACTCGTCTGCCATGTAGCTA
>NW_006408670.1:7911044-7918570 GCF_000296735.1 Chrysochloris asiatica
TCTGTATATCGACAAGTTGGACTCATCTACTTTGTAGCTAGAACTCTATATATGGAAATGTTGCACTACCCTGCCATGTTGCTTGCTGTCTGTATATGGACATTTTGGATATGTCTGCCATGTAGCTGGCTTTCAATACATGGATATGTTGGACAGAACTGCCAAGGAGGTAGCTCTCTGTAAATGAACATATTGGACTTGTCTGCCATGAAGCTAGCTCTCAGTATATGGACACGTTGGACACATCTGCCATGTGGCTAGAACTCTGTATATGGAAATGTTGCACTACTCAGACATGTACCTAGCTCTCTATAGATAGAAAAGTTGGACTGGTCTTCCATGTTTGTAGCTCTCAGTATATGGATGTGTTAGACATATCTGCCATTTAGCTAGAACTCTGTATATTGAAATGTTGCACTACTCTTCCATGTAGCTGTTGTTGTTGTTATGTGCTGTCGAGTCGGTACCGACCCATAGTGACCCTGTACAGGGTTTCCGAGGGTGTAAATCCTTACGGGAGTAGAAAGCCTCATCTTTCTCCCGCGGAGCAGCTCTCTGTATATCGAAAAGTTGGACTCATCTACTTTGTAGCTATAACTCTATACATGGAAATGTTGCACTACCCTGCCATGTAGCTTGCTCTCTGTATATGGATATTTTGGATTTGTCTGCCATATTGCTGGCTTTCTAAACATGGATATGTTGGACTCATCTGCCAAGGAGGTAGCTCTCTGTATATGAACATATTGGACGTGTCTGCCATGAAGCTAGCTCTCAGTATATGGACACGTTGGACACATCTACCATGTGGCTAGAACTCTGTATATTGAAATGTTGCACTACCCTGCCTGTAGCTAGCTCTCTGTATATGGACATTTAGGACTCATCTGGCATGTAGCTTGCTCCCTGTACATGGATATGTTGGACAGATCTGCCAAGTAGGTAGCTCTCTCTATATGAACATATTGGACTGGTCTGCCATGTTGATTTCTCTCAGTATATGGACACGTTGGACATATTTGCCATTTAGCTAGAACTCTGTATATTGAAATATTGCATTATTCTGCCATGTAGCTAGCTCTCTGTATATCGACAAGTTGGACTCTCTGCCATGGGGAGAGCTCTCTGTATTTGGACATTTTAGACTCGTATGCAATGTAACTAGCTCTCTATACATGTATATGTTGAACTGAGCTGCCAAGTTGGTAGCTCTCTGTATATGAACATCTTGGACATGTCTGTCCTGTAGCTAGCTCTCAGTATATGAACACTTTGGACATATCTGCCATATAGCTAGGACCATGAATATGGACATGTTGGACTAGTCTGCCATTTAGCTAGTTCCCAGTACATGGACATGTTGGACACATCTGCCATGTACCTAGAACTCTGTATATGGAAATGTTGCACTTCTCGGCCATGTAGCTAACTCTCTGTATATGGACAAGTTGGATTCATCTGCCTTGTAGCTGGAACTCTGTATACGGAAATGTTGCAGTACCCTGTCATGTAGTTAGCTCTCTGTATATGGACATTTTGGACTTGTCTGCCATTTAACTAGCTCTCTGTGAATCGATATTTTGGACTGATCTACCATGTAGCTATCTCTCAGCATATCGACACATTGGACACATCTGCCATATAGCTAGAACTCTGTATATGGAAATGTTGCACTACTCTGCCCTGTAGCTAGATCTCTGTATATGGACATTTAGGACTTGTCTGCCTTGTTGCTAGCTCTCTGTACATGGGTATGTTGGACTGATCTGCCAAGTAGGTAGCTCTCTGTAAATGAACATATTGGACTTGTCTGCTATGTAGCTAGCTCTCAGTATATGGACATGGTGGACTCATCTACCATGTAACTAGTAAACTATATATGGACATGTTGGACTACTCTGCCATGATAGCTAGCTCTCAGTATATGGACACATTGGACACATCTGCAATGTACCTAGAATTTATATATGGAAATGCTGCACTATTCTGCAATGTATCTAGTTTCTGGACATAGACAAGTTGGACTCATCTACCTTGTATCTAGAACTTTGTATATGGAAATATCTCACTACCCTGCCATGTAGCTAGCTCTCTGTATATGGATATTTTGGACTCGTCTGACATATAACTAGCTCTCTGTAAATGGATATGTTGGACTGATCTGCCATGTAGTTAGCTCTCTGTATAAGAACATAATGGACTTGTCCGCTATGTAGCTAGCTCTCAGTATATAAACACTTTGGACACATCTGCAATGTACCTAGAATCTATATATGGAATGTTGCACTACCCTAAAATGTAGCTAGTTCTCTGTCTATGAACATTTTGGACTTGTCTGTCATGTAGATAGCTCTCTGTACTTGGATTTGTTGGACTGATCTGCCAAGTAGGTAGTTCTTTGTATATTAACATATTGGATTTGTCTGCCATGTAGGTAGCTCTCAGTATATGGACACTTTGGACTCATCTGCCATGTAGCTTGAACTCTGTATATGGAAATGATGCACTACTCTTCTGTGTAGCTAGCTCTCAGTATCTGGACACGTTGGACACATCTGCCATGTAGCTAGAACCCTGTATTTGGAAATGTTGCACTACCATGTCATGTAGTTAGATTTCTGTACATAGACAAGTTGGACTCATCTGCCTTGTAGCTAGAAATCTGTATATGGTAATGACGCACGACACTGCCATGTAGATAGCTCTCTATATATGGACATTTTGGACTCATCTGCCATGTAGCTAACTCTCTGTACATGGTTATATTGGACTGATCTGACAAGTTGGTAGCTCTCTGTATATGAACATATTGGATTTCTCTGCCATGTAGCTAGCTCTCAGTGTATGGACATGTTGGACACATCTACCATGAATCCAGTACACTGTATATGGGCATGTTGTACTACTGTGCCATGTAGGTAGCTCTCAGTATATGGATAAGTTGGACACATCTGCCATGTACCTAGAACTCTGTATATGGGAATGTTGCACTACCCTCACATGTAGCTAGCTCTCTGTAGATAGACAAGTTGTACTCATCTGCTTTGTATCTAGAACTCTGTATATGGAAATGTTGCATTACCCTGCCATGTAGTAAGATCTCTATATATAGACAAGTTGGACTCATTTGCCTTGTATCTAGAAATCTGTAAATGGAAATGTTGCACTACCCTGCCATTTAGCTAGCTCTCTGTATATGGGCATTTTTAACTCATATGCAATGTAGCTAGCATTGTGTACATGGATATGTTGGACTGATCTTCAAGTAGGTAGCTCTCTGTATATGAACATATTGGACTTGTCTTCCATATAGCTAGCTCTAAGAATATGGACACGTTGAACACATCTGCCATGTAGATAGAATTCTGTATATCGAAGTGTTGCACTACATTGCCATGTAGCTAGCTCTCTGTATATAGACAAGCTGGACTCATCTGCCTTGTAGCTAGAACTCTGTATACGAAAATGTTGTATTACCCTGCCAAGTAGCTAGTTCTCCGCATAGGGATATTTTGGACTTGTCTGCCATGTAGCAAGCTCTCTGTACATGGCTATGATGGACAGACCTGGCAAGTATATAACCATCTGTATATGAACATATTGGACTTGTCTGTCATGTAGCTAGGTCTCAATATATGGACATGTTGGACTCATCTGCCATGTAGCTAGTAACCTGTATATGGACATGTTGGACTGCACTGCCATTTAGTTAGGTCTCAGTGTATGGACACGTTGACCATATCTGACATGTACCTTGAACTCTGTATATGGAAATGTTGCACTACCCTACCATGTAGCTAGATTTTTGTATATAGACAAGTTGGACTCATCTGCTTTGTATCTAGAATTCTGTATATGGAAATGATGCACTCCCTCTATATATGGACATATTGGACTTGTCTACCATTTAGTTAGCTGTCTGTACATGGATTTGTTGAACTGATCTGCCAAGTAGGTAGCTCTCTGTATATGAACATATTGGACTTGTCTGCCATGTAGCTAGCTCTCAGTATATGGACATGTTGGACAGATCTGCCATGTAGCCAGTACACTGTATATGGACATGTTGGACTAATCTGCCATATAGCTAGCTCTCAGTATATGGCTACGTTGAACACATCTGCCATGTAGCTAGATCTCTTTATATGGGAATGTTGCACTACTCTGCCATGTAGCTAGCTCTCTGTATATAGACAAGTTGTAATCATCTGCTTTGTAGCTAGAACTCTGTATATGGAAATGTTGCACTACCCTGCGATGTAGCTTGCTCTCTGTATATGGGCATTTTGGATTTGTCTGCCATGTAGCTAGTACTTTGTATATGGGCATGCTGGACTGAGCTGCCATGTATGTAGCTCTCAGTATATGGACACGTTGGACACGTCTGCCATGTAGCTAGAACTCTGTATATGGAAATGTTGCACTACTCTGCCATATACCTCGATCTCTGTATATAGACAAGTTTGACTCATCTGCCTTGTTGCTTAAACTCTGTATATGGAAATGTAGTGCTACCCTGCCGTGTAGCTATCTCTCTGTATATGTACATTTTGGACTCGTCTGCCATGTAGCTAGCTATCGGTACAAGGATATGTTTGACTGATTTGCTAAGTAGGTAGCTCTCTGTATTTTAACATATTGTACTTCTCTGCCATGTAGGTAGCTCTCAGTATATGTACACTTTGGACTCATCTGCTATGTAGCTTGAACTCTGTATATGGAAATGATACATTTTTCTGCCATGTAGTTAGCTCTCTGTCTTTGTATATTTTGAACTCGTCTGCCATTGAGCTAGCTCTCTGTACATGGATATGTTGGACTGATATGCCAAGTTGGTAGCTCTCTGTATATGAACATATTGGACTTGTCTGCCATGTAGCTAGCCTCAGTATATGGACATTTTGGTCTCATCTGCCATGTAGCTAGTACCCTGTATATGGACATGAAGGACTACTCTGCCTTGTAGGTAGCTCTCAGTATATGGACACGTTGGACACCTCTGCCATGTACCTAGAACTCTGTATACGGAAATGTTGCACTACTCTGCCATGTAGCTAGCTCTCTGAATATAGACAAGTTGGACTCATCTGACTTGCAGCTAGAACTCTGTATATGGAAATGTTGCACTACCCTACCTTTTAGCTAATTCTCTGTATATGGACATTTTGGATATGTCTACCATGTAGCTAGCTCTCTGAATATAGACAAGTTGGACTCATCTGACTTGCAGCTAGAACTCTGTATATGGAAATGTTGCACTACCCTACCTTTTAGCTAATTCTCTGTATATGGACATTTTGGATATGTCTACCATGTAGCTAGCTCTCTGTACATGGATATGTTGGCCTGATCTGCCAAGCAGGTATCTCTCTGTATATGAAAATATTGGACTTGTCGGCCATGTAGCTAGCTCTCAATATATGGACACTTTGGACTCATCTGCCATGTAACTTGAACTCTTTATATGGAAATGAAGCTCTACCCTGCCATGTAGCTAGCTCTCTGTATATGGACATTTTTGAATCCTCTCACATGCAGCTAGCTCTCTGTGCAAGAATATTTTGATCTGATCTGCCATGTAGCTATCGCTCAGAATATGGACACGTTGGACACATCTGCCATGTAGCTAAAATTCTGTATATGGAAATGTTGCACTTCCCTGCCCTGTAGCTAGCTCTCTGTATATGGACATTTTGGACTCGTTTGCCATGTAGCTTGCTCTCTGTACATGGATATGTTGGACTGATCGGCCAAGTAGGTAGCTCTCTGTACATGAACAAATTGGACTTGTCTGCTATGTAGCTAGCTCTCAGTATATGGATATATTGGATTCATCCGCCATGTAGCTAGTACCCTGTATATGGACTTGTTGAACTACTCTGTCATCTAGCTAGCTCTCAATATATGGACACGTTGGACATATATGCAATGTACCTTGAACTCTGTATATGGAAATGTTGCACTATTCTTCCATGTAGCTAGTTTCTGTCTGTAGACAAGTTGGACTGATCTTCCTTGTAGCTGGAACTCTGTATATGGAAATGTTGCACTACCCTGCCATTGTCACTCGCTCTCTGTATATGGACAATTTGGACTCGTCTGCCATGTAGCCAGCTCTCTGTACATGGATATGTTGGACTGATCTACCAAGTAGGTAGCTCTCTGTATATGAACATATTGGACTTATCTGTCATGTAGCTAGCTCTCAGTATATGGACATGTTGGACTCATCTGCCATGTAGCTAATACTCTGTATATGGACAGGTTGGTCTACTCTGCCATGTAGCTAACTCTCATTATATGGATACATTGGACTCTTCTTCAGGTAGCTAGAGCTCTGAATATGGAAATATGGCACTACTGTGCATTTAGCTAGCTGTCTATATATGGACATTTTCCACTCCTCTGCCATGGAGCTAGCTCTCTGAGCATGGATAAGTTGCACTTATCTGCCATGTAGGTAGTTCTCTGTTTATGAACATATTGGACTTCTCTGCCATGTTGGTAGCTCTCTGTATATGGAAATGGTAGACTCATCAGTCATGTAGCCATCTCTCTCTGTATGAACATGTTGGACTCATCTGCCATGTAGCTAACTTTCAGATTATGAACATGTTGTACTCAACTGCCCTATAGCTAGTACTCTGTATATGGACATGTTGTACTAGTCTACCATGTAGTTAGCTCTCAGTATATGCAAACATTGGACTCATCTGCCATGTAGCTAGAACTCTTTATATGGAAATGTTGCACTACTCTGAATGTAGCTAACTCTCTGTATATGGACATTTTGAACTCATCTGCCATGTAGCTAGCTCACTGTGCATGGATATGTTTGACTGATTGCCATGTAGGTAGCTCTCTGTATATGAACATATTGGACAAGTCTGCTATTTAGGTTGCTTTCAGTATATGGACATGTTGGAATCAGCCATGTAGCCAGCTCTCTCTGTATGAACATGTTGGGCTCTCTGCTTAGTATATTATCCTGTAAATATACACACGTTGCATTCATCTGCCATGTAGGTAACTCTAAGTATATGGACAGGTTGGGTTCATCTGCCATGTAGCTAGTACTCTGGATATGGACATGTTGGACTACTCTGTCATGTATCTAGCTCTCAGTTCATGGACATGTGCAACTCATCTGCCATGAAGCTAGAGCTCTGAATATGGAAATGTTGCACTACTCTGCCATGTAGGTAACTCTCTGTAAATGAATATATTAGACTTATATGCCATGCCGGTAGCTCTCTGTATTAACATGTTCTACTCATCTGTTGTAGGTAATCCTTTATAAATACACATGTTGTACTCATCTGCCATGTAGCTAAATCTCAGGTTATGGACATTTTGGACTCATCTGTCATGGAGCTATTACTCTGTATATGAACATGTTGGTCTACTCTGCCATGTAGTTCACTCTCAGTACATGGACACTTTGGACTCATCTGCTATGTAGCTAGAAGTCTGTATATGGAAATGTTGCACTACCCTGCCATGTAGCTAGCTCTCTGTATATGGAC
>NW_006408670.1:7918670-7932343 GCF_000296735.1 Chrysochloris asiatica
GAAGTCTGTATATGGAAATGTTGCACTACCCTGCCATGTAGCTAGCTCTCTGTATATGGACATTTTGGACTCGTCTGCCATGTAGCTAGTTCTCAGTGCGTGGATATGTTGGACTGCTCTGCCATGTAGGTAGCTCAGTGTATATGAACATATTGGATTTTCTGCCATGTAGCTAACTCTCTGTATATGGACACGTTGGACTCATCAGGCATGTAGCCAGCTCTCACTGTATAAACATATTGGACTCATCTGCCTTGTAGATAGCTCTCTGTATATAGTTAAGTTGGACTCATCTGCCTTGTAGCTAGAACTCTGTATATGGAAATGATGCACTACCCTGCCATGTAGCTAGCTCTCTGTATATGTTCATTTTGGACTTGTCTGCCATGAAGCTAGCTCTCTGTACATGGATATGTTGGACTGATTTGCCAAGTAGGTAACTCTCTGTATATTAACATATTGGACTCTTCTGCCATGTAGGTAATTCTCAGTATATGGACACTTTGGAATCATCTGCCGTGTAGCTTGAACTCTATATATGGAAATGATGCACTACTCTGCCATCTAGCTAGCTCTCTGTATTTGGACATTTTGAACTCGTCAGCCATGTAGCTAGCACTCTGCACCTGGATATGATGGTCTCATCTGACAAGTAGGTTTCTCTCTGCATATGAACATATTGCATTTGTCTGCCATATAGCTAGCTCTCAGTATATGGACATGTTGGACTCATCTGCCATGTAGCTAATACCCTGTATATGGACATGATGGACTACTCTGCTTTTAGCTACCTCTCAGTATATGGACACGTTGGACACATCTGCCATGTACCTAGAACTCTGTATATGTGAATGTTGCACTACTCTGCCATGTAGCTAGCTCTCTGTATATAGACAAGTTGCACTCATCTGCCTTGTAGCTAGATCTCTGTATATGGAAATGTTGCTCTACCCGTCCATGTAGCTCGCTCTCTGTATATGGATATTTTGGACATGTCTGACATATAGCTAGCTGTCTGTACATGGATATGTTGGACTGATCTGGCAAGTAGCTACCTCTCTGTATATGAACATATTGGACTTGTCTGCCACGTAGGAGGCTCCCAGTATATGGACACGTTGGACACATCTGCCATGTAGCTAGTACCCTGAATATCGACATGTTGGTCTAGTCTGCCATGTAAGTAGCTCTCAGTATATGGACACGTTGAACACATCTGCCATGTAGTTAGAACTCTGTATATGGAAATGTTGCACTACACTACCATGTAGCTAGCTGTCTGTATGTAGACAAGTTGGAATCATCTGCCTTGTAGCTAGAATTCTGTACATGGAAATGTTACAATACCCTGCCCTGTAGCTACCTCTCTTCGTCTTCCATGTAGCTAGTTCTGTGTACATGGATATGATGGACAGATCTGCCATGTAGGTAGCTCTCTGTATATGAACATTTAGGAATTGTCTGCCATGCAGCTAGCTCTCTCTATATGGACATATTGGCCTCATCAGCCATGTAGCCAGCTCTCTGTTTATGAACATGGTGGGATCATCTGCCTTGTAGCTTGGACTCACCTGCCATGTAGCTAACTCTCAGTATATAGACATCTTGGACTCATATGCCATGAAGCTAGTACTCTGTATATGGACATGTTGGACTACTCTGCCAAGTAGCTAGATCTCAATATATGGATAAGTTGGGTACATCTCCAGGTAGCTAGAGCCCTGAATGTGGAAATATGGCACTACTGTGACATGTAGCTAGGTCTCTATATATGGACATTTTCGACTCGTCTGCCATGTAGCTAGCTCTCTGTGCATGGATAAGTTGGGCTGATCTGCCATGTGAATAGTTCTCTGTTTATGAACTTATTGGACTTCTCTACCATGTAGGTAGCTCTCTGTAAATGGACATGTTGGATTCATCAGTCAATTAGCCAACTCTCTCTGTATGAACATGGTGGACTCATCTGCCTTGTAGCTAGTCTTCTATATATATACATGTTGGACTCATCTGACATATAGCTAACTCTCAGGTTATGGACATGTTGTAGTCATCTGTCCTATAGCTAGTACTCTGTATATGGACATGTTGTACTACTCTGCCATGCAGTCAGCTCTCAGTATATGGACACTTTATTCTCATCTGCCATGTAGTTAGAACTCTGTATTTGGACATGTTGGACTACTATGCCATGTAGCTAGCTCTGAGTATATGCACATGTTGGACTCATCTACCATGTAACTAGAACTCTGTATATGGAAATGTTGCACTATTCTGAATGTAGCTAACTCTCTGTATATGGACATTTTGAACTCATCTGCCATGTAGCTAGCTCACTGTGCAAGGATATGTTGGACTGATATGCCATGTAGGTAGCTCTCTGTATATGAACATATTGGACATGTCTGCCATATAGGTCGCTGTCACTATATGGACATGTTGGAATCATCAGCCATGTAGCCAGCTCTCTCTGTATGAACATGTTGGGCTCATCTGCTTAGTAGCTTATCCTTTAAATATACACATGTTGGATTCATCTGCCCTGTAGCTAACTCTCAGTATATGAACATGTTGGACTCATCTGCCATGTAGCTAGTACTCTGTATATGGACATGTTGGACTACTCTGTCATGTATCTAGCTCTCAGTATATGGACATGTGGGATTCATCTGCCATGAAGCTAGAGCTCTGAATATGGAAAAGTTGCACTACTCAGCCATGTAGGTAACTTTCTGTATATGAATATATTGGACTTATCTGCCATGCCTGTAGCTCTCTGTATTAACATGTTCGACTCATCTGTTGTAGGTAGTCCTCTATAAATACACATGTTGTACTCATCTGCCATCTAGCTATATCTCAGGTTATGGAAATTTTGGACTCATCTGCCATGTAGCTATTACTCTGTATATGGACATGTTGGACTACTCTGCCATGTAGCTCACTCTCAGTATATGGACACATTGGACTCATCTGCTGTGTAGCTAGAAGTCTGTATATGGAAATGTTGCTCTACTCTGCCATGTAGCTAGCTCTCTGTATATGGACATTTTGGACTCGTCTGCCATGTAGCTAGCTCTCCGTGCATGGATATTTTGAACTGCTCTACCATGTAGGTAGCTCCGTGTATATGAACATATTGGATTTGTCTGACATGTAGCTATCTATCTTTATATGAACATGTTGGGCTCATCAGCCATGTAGCCAACTCTCTCTGTATGAACATGTTGGACTCATCTGCCTTGTAGTTACTACTCTAGATATACACATGTTGGGCTCATCTGCCATGTAGCTAACTCTCAGTATATGGACATGTTGAACTCATGTGCCATGTAGTTGGTACTCTCTATATGGACATGTTTGTCTACTCTTCCATGTAGCTAATTCTCATTATATGGACACGTTGGATTCCTCTGCCATGTAGCTAGAGCTCTGTGTATGGAAATGTTGCACTAATCTGCCATGTAGCTAGCTCTCTGTATATGGAAATTTTTGACTCATCTGCCATTTAGCTAGCTCTGTGTGCATGGGCATGATGGATCTATCTGCCATGTAGGTAGCTCTCTGTATATGAACATAGAGGAATTGTCTTCCATGTAGTTAGCACTGTGTATATGAACTTTTTGGACTTGTCTGGCATATATCTAGCTATCTGTGCATGGATATATTGAACTGACCTGACATGTGGGTAGCTCTCTGTATATGAACATATTGGACTTGTCTGTCATGAGCTAGATCTCTGTATATCGACATGTTGGACTCATCAGCCTTATAGCCAGCTCTCTCTGTGTGAACATCTTGCACTCATCTGACTTGTAGCTATACCACAATATATACACATATTGGACTAGTCTGCTATATAGCTCACTCTCAGTATATGGACATGTTGGGCTTATCTGCCATGTAGCTAGTATTCTGTATATGGACATGTTGGACTGCTCTTCCTTGTAGCGAGCTCTCATATATGGACACTTTGTTGTCATATGCCATGTCAATAGTACTCTGTATATGGATATGTTGGACTACTCTGACATGTAGCTAGCTATCTTTGTATGAACATGTTGGAGTCATCTTCCTTGCAGCTAGTCCTCTATATATACACATGTTGGACTACTCTGGCAAGTAGCTCACTCTCAGTATATGTACACATTTGACTCATCTCCCATGTACCTATTACTCTGTATAAGGAAATGATGGTCTACTCTGCCATGAAGCTAGGTCTCTGTATATGGAGTTTTTGGACTCGTCTGCCATATATCTAACTATCTGTGCATGGATATATTGGACTGACCTGACAGTGGGTAGCTTTCTGTATATGAACATGTTGGACTTGTCTGTCATGTAGCTAGCTCCCTGTATATCGACATGTTGGACTCATCAGCCTTGTAGCCAGCTGTCTCTGTATGAACATGTTGGACTCATCTGCCTTGTAGCTATTCCACAATATAAACACATGTTGGAATATTCTGCCATGTAGCTCACTCTCAGTATATAGACACGTTGAATTCATCTGCCAAATAGCTAGAACTCTGTATATGGAAATGTTGCACTGCTCTGTCATGTACCTAGATATCTGTATATGCAAATTTTGGACTCGACTGCCATGTAGCTAGCTCTCTGTGCATAGATATGCTGAACTGATCTGCCATATACGTAGCTCTCTGTATATGAACATATGGGACTTGGCTGCCATGTAGCTAGCTATCTGTATATGGAAATGTTGGACTCATCAGTCATGCAGCCAGCTCTTTCTGTATTAACATGTTGGACTCATCTGCCTTGTAGCTAATCCTCTAGATGTACACATGCTGAACTCATCTGCCATATAGCTAACTCTCAGTATATGGACATGTTGGACTCAAATGCCATGTAGCTAGTACTCTATATATGGACTTGTTGGACTACTCTGCCATGTAGCTAGCTGTCAGTACATGGACATGTTGTACTCATCTACCATGTAGCTGGAACTCTGTATATGGAAATGTTGCATTATTCTGCCATGAATTTATCTCTCTGTATATGGACATTTTGGACTCGTGTACCCTATAGCTAGCTCTCCGTGCATGGATATGTCAGACTGATCTTCCATGTAGGTAGTTCTCTGTATATGAACATATTGGACTTGTCTACATTGTAGCTTGTTTTCAGTTTATGAACATGTTGGACACATCTACCTCGTAGCTATCCCTCTAAGTATATAAATGTTGGACTCTGCCATGTAGCTAACTCTCAGTATAGGGACTCTGTATATGGATATGTTGGACTACTCTACCATATAGCTAGCTCTCAGTACATGGACACGCTGGGCTCATCTGCCATGTAGCTAGAACTAGGTATATGGAAATGTTACACTACTCTGCCATGTCGCTAGCTCTGTGTAAATGGACATTTTGGTCTTATCTGTTATGTAGCTAGCTCTCTGTGCATTGATATATTGGACTGATCTGCCATGTAGGTAGCTCTTTGTATATGAACATATTGGGCTTGTATGCCATGTACCTAGCTCTCTGTATCTGAATATGTTGGACTCCTCAGCCATGTATCCAGCTCTCTCTATATGAACATCTTGGACTCATCTGCTTTGTAGCTAGTCCTCCATATATACACATGTTGGACTCATCCACCATGTAACTAACTCACAGAATATGGACATGTTGGACTCATCTGCCATGTAGCTGGTACTCTGTATATGAACATGTTGGAGTACTCTGCCATGCAGCTAGCTCTCAGTATATGGACACGTTTGACTCATCTGCCATGTATTTGAACTCTGTATATGGAAATGTTGCACTATTCTGCCATGTAGCTGTCTCTCTGTATATGGACATTTTGGACTCTTCTGCCATGTAGTTACTTCTCTGTGTGTGGATATGTTGGACTGATCTGCCATGTAGGTAGCTCTCTTTATATGAACTTATTATACTTGTCTGACATGTATCTAGCTCTCTGTATATGGACAAGTTGGACTCATCAGGTGTGTAGCCAGCTCTCTCTGTATGAATATGTTGGACTAATCTGCCTTGTAGCTAGTCCTCTATATATATTTACATGTAGGACTCATTTGACACTTAGCTAACTCTCAGTATATGGACATTTTGGAGTCATCTGCCATGTAGCTAGTAATCTGTATATGGACATGTTGGACTGCTTTGCCATGTAGCTAACTCCCAATATATAGACACTTTGGACTCATTTGCCATGAAGCTGGCTCACAGTATATGGAAACATTGTACCAACTTCCTTGTAGCTAGAACTCTGTATATGGAAATGTTGCACTACACTGCCATGTAGCTAGCTCTCTGTATATGGACATTTTGGACTCATCTGCCATGAAGCTAGCTCTCTGTGCATAGATATGCTACACTGATCTTCCTTGTAGGTAGCTCTCTGCCTATGAACATATTGAAATTGTCTGTCATGTAGCTAGCACTCTGTATATGGACATGTTGGACTTATCAGCCTTTTAGCCAGCTCTTTCTGTTTGAATATGTACGACTCATGTGCCTTGTAGCTTCCCCTCAAAATATACACATGTGGGACTCATCTGCCTTGTAGCTAGTCCTCTATATATACACATGTTGGACTCATCTGCGGTGTAGATCACTCTCAATATATGGACATGTTGGACTCACCTGACATGTAGGTAGGAATCTGTATATGGGCATTTTGGATTCGTCTGCGATGTAGCTATCTCTCTGTGCATGGATATGTTGGACTGATCTGCCATGTAGTTAGCTCTCTGTATATGAACATATTGGACTTGTCTGCCACATTGCTAGATCTCTGTATATGTACATGTTGGATTCATCAGCCATGTAGCCAGCTCTCTCTGTATGACTGTGTTGGACTCATGTGCCTTGAAGTTAGTCCTCTATATATACATTTGTTGGACTCATTTGCCATGTAGCTAACTCTCAGTATATGAACATGTTGTTCTCATCTGCCATGTAGCTAGTACTCTGTATATGTACAAGTTGGACTACTCTGCCATGTAGCTAACTGTCAGTATATGGACCCGTTGGATTCATCTGCCATGTAGCTAGAACTCTGTATATGGAAATGTTGCACTACTCTGCCATGCAGGTATCTCTCTGTATATGGAATATTTTGGACTCGTCAGTCATGTAGCCAGCACTCTCTGTATGAATATGTTGGACTCATCTACCTTGTAGCTAGTCCACTATATATACACATGTTGATCTCATCTGTCATATAGCTAACTCTCCGTATATGGACATGTTGTACTCATCTGCCATGTAGCTAGTACTCTGTATATGCACATGGTGGACAACTTTTCCATGGAGCTAGCTCTCAGTATATCGACACATTGGACTCATCTGCCACGTAGCTAGTACTCTGTATATGGAATTGTTGCACTACACAGCCATGTACCTAGCTCTTTGTATATAGACATTTTGGACTCATCTGCCATGTAGTCACCTCTCTCTGTATGAACATGTGGGACTCATCTGCATTGTATCTAGTCTTCTATATATACATATGTTGGACTCAACTGCCATGGAGTTAACTCTCAGTATATGGACATGTTGGACTAGTCTGTCATGTAGCTAGCTCTCAGTACATAGACATGATGGACTCAACTGCCATCTTACTAGATCTCTGTATATGGAAACGTTGCACTACTCTGTCATGTAGCTAGCTCACTATATATGGATATTTTGGGCTCGTCTGCCATGTAGCTATCTCTCTGTGCATAGATATGCTGGACTGATCTGCCATGTAGGTAGGTCTCTGTATATGAACATATGGGACTTGTCTTCCATGTTGCTAGCGCTCTGTATATGGACATGTAGGACTCATAAGCCTTGTAGCCAGCTCTCTCTGTATGAACATGTTGGACTCATCTGTCTTGTAGCTAGTCCTCTATATATACATGTTGCACTCATCTGTCATGTAGCTAACTCTCTGTATATGGACAAGTTGGACTTATCTGCCATGTAGCTAGTACTCTGTATATGGAATATTGCACTATACTGTTATGAAGCTAGATCTCTGCATATGGACGTTTTGTACTTGTCTGCCATGTCCCTAGCTCTCTGTGCATGAAAATGTTGGACTGATCTGCCATGTAGGAAACTCTCTGTATATGAACATATGGGACTTGTCTGCCATGTAGTTAGCTCTCTTATATGGACATGTTGGACTCATCAGCCTGTAGCCAGCTTACTCTGTATGAACATGTTGTACTCATCTGCCATGTAGTTAACTCTCAGTACATGGTCATGTTGGACTAGTCTGTCATGTAGCTAGTTCTCAGTATATACACACGATGGACTCAACTCCCATGTAACTAGAATTCTGTGTATGGAAATGTTGCACTACTCTCTCATGTAGCTAGCTCTCTGTATATGGACATTTTGGTCTCGTCTGCCTTGTAGCTAGCTCTCTGTGCATAGAAATGCTGGACTGATCTGCCATTTAGGTAGCTCTCTATACATGAACATATGGGACTTGTCTGCCATGTTGCTAGCGCTCTGTATATGGACATGTTGGACTCATAAGCCATGTAGTACAGCCAGCTCTCTCTGTATGAACATGTTTGAATCATGTTCTCTATATATACATGTGGGACTCATCTGCCATGTAGCTAACTCTCTGTATATGTACGTGTTGGACTCATCTGCCATGTAGCTCGTATTCTGTGTGTGGAAATGTTGCACTACTCTGTCATGAAGCTAGCTGTCAGTATATGGACACGTTGGACTCCTCTGCCATGTAGCTATATCTCTCTATATGGAAATGCACTACTCTAACATGCAGGTAGCTCTCTGTATATGAACATTTTGGCCTTGTCAGTCATGTAGCCAGCACTCTCTGTATGAACATGTTGGACTCATCTAACTTGTAGCTAGTACATTATATATACACATGTTGGACAAATTTGACACGAAGCTAGCTCTCAGTATATGCACACGTTGGACACATCTGCCATGTAGCTAGATCTGTGTATCTGGAATTGTTGCATTACACTGCCATGTAGCTAGCTCTCTGTATATGGATAATTTGGAGTCGTCTCCCATGTAGTCACTTCTCTCTGTGTGAACATGTTGGACTCCTCTGCCTTGTAGCTAGTCCTCTATAAACACAGATGTTGTATTCAACTGCAATTTAGTTAACTCTCAGTATATTGACATGTTGGACTAGTCTGTCATGAAGCTAGCCCTCAGTATATAGACACGATAGACTCAACTGCCATGTAGCTAGAATTCTGTATATGGAAATGTTGCACTACTCTGTCATGTAGCTAGCTCTCTGTATATGGACATTTTGGGCTTGTCTGCCATGAAGCTAGCTCTCTGTGCATAGATATGCTGGACTGATCTGCCATGTAGTTAGCTCTCTGTATATGAACATACGGGAATTTTCTGCCATGTAGCTAGCACTCTGTATATGGACATGTTGGACTCATCAGCCATGTAGCTAGTACTCTGTATATGGAAATCTTGCACTACTCTGTCATGAAGGTAGCTCTCTGCATATGGACATGTTGGACTCATCTGCCATGTCCCTAGCTCTCTGTGCATTGATATATTGGACTGATCTGCCATGTAGGTAACACTCTGTATATGAACATATTGGACTTGTCTGTCATGTAGCTAGCTCTTAGTATATGGTCATTTTGGACTCCTCAGCCATGAAGCCAGCTCTTTCTGTATGAACATGTTGGACTCATATGCATAGTAGCAAATCCTCTCTATATATACATATGTTGGACTAATCTGCCATATAGTTAACTCTCAGTATATGGACATGTTGGACTCATCTGTCATGTAGCCAGTACTCTGTATATGGACATGTTGGACTCATCATCCATGTAGCAAGCTGTCTCTGTATGAATATGATCCACTCATCTGCCATGTAGTTAACCCTCTAAATATACACCTGTTGGACTCATCTGCCATGTAGCAAGTACTCTGTATATGGAAATGTTGCACTACTGCCATGAAACTAGCTCTCTGTGCATAGATATGCTGCACTAATCTGCCATGTAGGTAGCTCTCTGAATATGAACATATGGGACTTGTCTGCCATGTTGCTAGCTCTCTGTATATGGACATCTTGGACACATCAGCCATGTACACAGCTCTCTGTATGAACATTTTCGACTCATCTGCCTTGTAGCTAATTCTCTATATATTCATGTTGGACTCATCTGCCATGTAGCTAACTCCAAGTACATTGACATGTGAGACTCATCTGCCATGTAGCTTCTATTCTGTATATGGACATGTTGGACTACTCTTCCATTTAGATAACTCTCAATATATGGACACATTGGACTCATCTGCCATGTAGCTAGTAGTCTGTATATGGAAATATTTAACTACTCTGCCATGTAGCTTTCTCTCACTATATGGACACGTTGGACTCGTCTGGATTGTAGCTAGAGTTCTGTATATGGAAATGTTGCACTACTCTGACATATAGCTAGCTCTCTGTATATGGACATTTTGGACTCGTCTGCCATGTAGCTAGCTCTCTGTGCATGGTTATCATGGACTGATCTGCCATGTAGGTACCTTTCTGCATTTAAACATCTTGGACTTGTTTGCCATGTAGCTATCTCTTAGTATATTGACACTTTGGACTCATCCACAATGTAGCAAGAGTTCTGTATATGAAAATGTTGCACTACACTGAAATGTAGCTAACTCTCTGTATATGGACATTTTGGACTTGTCTGCCATATATATAGCTCTCTGTGCATTGATATGTTGGACTGATCTACCATGTAGGTAGCTCTCTGTATACGGACATACTGGAATTGTCTGCTATGTCACTAGCTCTCTGTATATCGGCATGTTGAACGTACCAGCCTTGTAGCAAGCTCTCTCTGTATGAACATGTGGGACTCATCTGCCTTGTAGCTATTCCACTATATATACACATGTTGAACTCATCTGCCATGTAGCTAACTCTCAGTATGTGAACATGGGGATTCACCTGCCATTTAACTAGTTCTCTGTATATGGAGATTTTGGACTCTTCTGCTATGTAGCTAGAACTCTGTATATGGAAATGTTGCACTACACTGTCATGTAGGTAGCTTTCTGTATATGGACGTATTGGACTCGTCTGCCATGTAGGTAGCTCTCTGTATATGGACATGTTGAACTCATCAGCCATGTAGCCAGCTCTCTGTGTATGAACATGTTGGATTCATCTGCCTTGTAGCTAGTCCTCTAAATATACACATGTTGGACTCATCTGCCATTTAGCTAACTCTCAGTATATGGACATGTTGGACTACTCTGCCATGTAGCTAGTTGTTATTGTATGTCACGTTAGACTCATCTGCCATGTAGCGAGAGCTCTGTATATGGAAATATTGCATTGCTTTGCCAGGTAGCTAGCTCTCAGTATACGGACACGTTGGACTCATCTGGCATGTAGCCAGAACTCTGTATATGGAAATGTTGCACTACTCTGTTATGTAGCCAACTCTCTGTATATGGACATTTTGGCATCATCTGTCATGTAGCTAGCTCTGTGTTCATGGATATGTTGGACTGATGTGCCATGTAGGTACCTCTCTGTATATGAAAATATTGGACTTGTATGAACATGTAGGACCCATTTGCCTTGAAGCTAGTCCTCTATATATACATGTTGGACTCATCTGCCATGTAGATAACACTCATTATATGGACATGTTGGACTTATCTTCCATGTAGCTAGTACTCTGTATATGAACATGTTGAACTACTCTGCCATATAGCTAACTCTCAGTATATGGACACGTTGGACACATCTGCCATGTAGCTAGAAATCTGTATATGGAAATATTGCAGTACTCTGTCATGTAGCTAGCTCTCTGCAAATGGACATTTTGGACTTGTCTGCCATGTAGCTAGCTCTCTGTCCATGGATATGTTGGACTGATCTGTCATGTAGGTAGCTCTCTGAATATGAACATATTGAACTTATCTGCCATATAGCTAGCTCTATGTATATGGACATGTTGCACTCATCAGCCATGTAGCCAGTTCTCTCTGTATGAGCATGCTGGACTCATCTGCCTTGTATCTAATCCCCTATATATACATATGTTGGACTCATCGGCCATGTAGCTACTATTCTTTATATGGACATGTCAGACTACTCTGCCATGTAGCTAACTCTCAGTATATGGACACCTTGGACTCATCTGCCATGTAGTTAGAACTCTGGGTATGTCACATTACAATACTCTGTCATGTAGCTAGCTCTCTGTATATGGATATTTTTTGCAGTTGTCTGCCATGTAGCTAGCTCTCTGTGCATGGATATGTTGGACTGATCTGCCATGTACATAGCTCTCTGTATATGGACATGTGGAACTCATCAGCCATGTAGCTAACTCTCAGCATGTTGGATTTACCTGCCATGTAGTTAGTACTCTGCATATGGACATTTTGGAATTGTCTGCCATGTATCTAGTTCTCTGTTAACGGATATGTTGAACTGATCTGCCATGTAGGTACCTCTCTGTATAAGAACATATTGGAGTTGTCTGTCATGTAGTTACCTCACTGTACACGGACATGTTGGACTCATCAGTCATGTAGCCAGCGCTCTGTTTATGAATATGTTGCATTCATCTGCCTTGTAGCTAGTCCTCTATATATACACATGTTGGACTCATCTGCCATGTAGCTGACTCTCAGTATATGGACATGTTGGACTCATCTGCCATGTAGCGAGTACCCTCTATATGGACATGTTGGACTACTCTGCCATGTAGCTAACCCTCAGTATATGGACATGTTGGGTTCATCTGTCATGTAGCTCGAACTCAGATATGGAAATGTTGCACTATTCTGCCATATAGCTACGTCTTTTTATATGGACATTTTGGACTCTTCTGCTATGTAGCCAGCTCTCTCTGTATGAACATGTTGGACTCATCTGCATTGTAGCTATTGCTCCATATATACACATGAGGGACTCATCTGCCATATAGGTAACTCCCAGTATATGGACATGATAGACTCATCTGCCATGTAGCTAGTACTCTGTATATGGACATGTTGGACTACTCTGCCATGTAGCTAGCTCTCAGTATATGGGCATGTTGGACTCATATGCCATGTAGCTAGAACTCTGTATATGGAAATGTTGCACTACCCTGCCATGTAGCCAGCTCTCTGTAATTGGATATTTTGGACTCATCTTCCATGTAGCTAGCTCTCCATTCATGGATATGTTGGACTGATCTGCCATGTAGACAGCTCTCTGTGTATGAACTTTTTGGTCTCATCTGTCTTGTAGCTAGTCCTCTATATATACCTGTTCAACTCATCTGCCATGTACCTAACTCTCAGTATATGGACATGTTGAACTCATTTGCCATGTATCTAGTACTCTTTATATGGACATGTTGGACTACTCTGCCATATAGCTAACTCTCAGTATATGGACATGTTGGACTCATTTGCCATGTAGCTAGTACTCTGTATATGAACATGTTGGACTACTCTGCCATGTAACTAGCGCTCAGTATTTGGACACGTTGAAGTCATCTGCCATGAAGCTAGAACTCTAATTTGGAAATGTTGCACTACTCTGTCATGTAGCTAGTTCTCTGTATATGGAAATTTTGAACTAGTCTGCCATGTAGTTAGCTCTCTGTGCATAGATATGCTGGACTGATCTGCCATGGAGGTAGCTCT
>NW_006408670.1:7932913-7936294 GCF_000296735.1 Chrysochloris asiatica
GCTCTCTGTATATGGACATGTTGTACTCATCAGCCATGTAGCCAGCTCTCTGTGTATGAACTTGTTGGACTCATCTGCCTTGCAGCTAGTCCTCTATATATACCTGTTGAACTCATCTGCCATTTACCTAACTCTCAGTATGTGGACATGTTGGATTCATCTGCCATGTATCTAGTACTCTGTATAACGACATGTTGGAGTACTCTGCCATATAGCTAACTCTCAGTATATGGACATGTTGGACTCATCTGCGATGTAGCTTGCTCTCAGAATATGCACATGTTGGACTCATCTGCCATGTAACTAGAACTCTGTATATGGAAATTATGCACTACTATGCCATGTAGCTAACTATCTGTATATGGACATTTTGGACTCATCTGCCATTTCTGTGCATGGATATTTTGCACTGATCTGTCGTGTATTTAGCTCTCTGTATATGAACATATTGGAATCGAATGCCATGTAGCTAGCTCTCTGTGCATACATATGCTGGACTGATCTGCCATCGAGGTAGCTCTCTGTATATGAACATATGGGACTTGTCTGCCATGTAGCTAGCTCTCTTTATATGGACATGTTGGACTCATCAGCCATGTAGCCAGCTCTCTGTGTATGAACATGTTTGAGTTATCTGTTTTTTAGCTAATGGACTAAACATACACATGTTGGATTGATGTGTCATGTAGCTAACTGTCAGTGTATGGACATGTTGTAATCACCTGCCATGAAGCTAGTGCTCTGTATATGGACATGTTGGACTATTCTGCTATGTAGCTAGCTCTCAGTATATAGAGACACTTTGGACTCATCTGCCATTTAGCTAGAGCTCTATATATGGAACTGTTGCTCTACTCTGCCATGTTGCTAGCTGGCTGTATATGGACAATTTGGACTTGTCTGCCATGTAACCAGCTCTCTGTGTATGAACATGTTGGACTCATCTGCCTTGTAACAAACCCTGTAAACATATACATGTTGGACTCATCTGTCATGTAGCTGACTCTCAGTATATGGATATGTTGGATTCATCTGCCATGTATCTAGAACTCTGTATATGGTCATATTGGACTACTCTGCCATGTATCTAGCTCTCAATATATGGACACGTTTGAATCCTCTGCAATGTAGCTAGTACTCTGTATGTGGAAGTGTTACAGTACTCTTCCATGTAGCTAGTACTCTGTATATGGACATTTTGGACTCATCTGCCATGTAGCTAGCTCTCTGTGCATGGATTACTTGGACTGATCTGCCATGTAGGTAGCTCTCTGTATATGGACATGTTGGACTCATCAGCCATGTAGCCAGCTCTCTCTGTATGAACATGTTGGACTCATTTGCCTTGTAGCTAGTGCTCTATATATACACATGTTAGACTCATCTACCATGTAGCTAACTCTCAGTATATGGACATTTTGGACGCATCTAACATGTAGCTAGTACTCTATATATGGACATGTTGGACTGCTCTGCCATTTAGCTAGCTGTCTGTATATGGACTCATTGGACTCATCTGCCATGTATCAAGAACTGCGTATATGGAAATGTTGCACAACACTGTCATGTAGCTAGCTCCGTGTATATGGACATTTTGGATTTGTCTGCTATGTAGCTAGCTCTCTGTGCATGGGTATGTTCTACTGATCTGTCATGTAGGTAGCTCAATGTATATTTATATATGGGACTGGTCTGCCATGTAGCTAGCTGACAGTATATGGACATGTTGGTCTCATCAGTCATGTAGCCAGCTCTCTCTGTATGAATATGTTCTACTCATCTGGCTTTTAGATAGTCCTCTAAATATACACATGTTGAACTCATCTGCCATGTAGCTTGAAGTCTGTATATGGAAATATTGCACTACTCTGTCATGTATCTAGCGATCTGTATATAGTCATTTTGGACTAGTCTGCCATGTAGCTAGCCCTCTTTCCATATCTATACTAGACTGATCTGCCATGTCAGTAGCTCTCTGCATATGAACTTATGGGACTTGTCTACCAAATAACTGTTGTTGTTGTTATTGTTGTTGTTGTTGTTGTTGTTGTTAAGTGCCTTCGAGTCGGAGCTGACCCATAGCGACCCTGTACAGGGTTTCCGAGGGTGTAAATCCTTATGGGAGTAGAAAGCCTCATCTTTCTCCCGAGGAACGGCTGGTAGTTTCAAACCACTGACCTTAAGGTTCTCAGCCCGATTCGTAACCACTACGCTACCAGAGCTCCAAGTAACTAGCTCTCAGTAAATTAACACGTTGGACTCATCTACCATATAGCTGGCTCTCAGTATATGCACACGTTGGACTCATCTGCCATGTAGCTAGATATTTTTATATGGAAATGTTACACTACTCTGACATGTAGCTAGCAATCTGTATATGAACATTTTGGACTCGTCTGCCATTTCGCTAGCCCTCTGTGCATGGATATGTTGGACTCATCTGCCATGTAGCTAGATATTTTTATATGGAAATGTTACACTACTCTGACATGTAGCTAGCAATCTGTATATGAACATTTTGGACTCGTCTGCCATTTCGCTAGCCCTCTGTGCATGGATATGTTGGACTCATCTGCCATGTAGGAGCTGTCTGTATATGGACATGTTGGACTCATCATCCATGTAAACAGCTCTGTCTGTATGAATATGTTCAGCTCATCTGTCTTGTAGCTAGCCCTTTAAATACACACATGTTGGACTCATGTGCCATGTAGCTAAATCTCAGTATATGGACATTTGGACTCATCTGCCAGGTAGTTAGTACTCTGTATATGGAAATGTTGCACTGTTCTGCCATGTAGCTAGCTTTCTGCATATGAATATTTTGGACGCGTCTGCCATGTAGCTTGTTCTCTGTATATGGACATGTTGGACTCATTATCCACATAGCCAGCACTCTCTGTATGAACATGTTGGACTTATCTGCCTTGTAGCTTGTCCTCTCCATATATACACATGTTGGTCTCATCTGCCATGTATATGGACATTTTAGACTCATCTTTCATGTACCTAGCTCTCTCTGTATAAACATGTTGGATTCATCTGTCTTGTAGCTAATCGTCTATATATACACATGGTGGACTCATCTTCATGTAGCTATCTCTCAGTATATGGACATGTTGAGCTCATCTGCCATATAGATAGTACTCTGTATATAGAAATGTTGAACTACACTGCCATGTAGCTATCTCTCAGTACATGGAGACATTGAACTCATCTGGCATGTAGCTAGAACTCTGTATTTGGAAATGTTACACTACTCTGTCATGTAGCTAGCTCTCTGAATATGGACATTTTGGACTCGTCTGCCATGTAGCTAGCTCTCTGTTCATCGATATGTTGGACTTACCTGCCATGTAGCTAGCTCTCTATGCATAGATA
>NW_006408670.1:7936394-7960296 GCF_000296735.1 Chrysochloris asiatica
CTCGTCTGCCATGTAGCTAGCTCTCTGTTCATCGATATGTTGGACTTACCTGCCATGTAGCTAGCTCTCTATGCATAGATATGCTGGACTGATCTGCCATGTAGTTAGCTCTGTTGATATGAACATATGGGACTTGTCTAACAAGTAACTAGCTCTCAGTATATGGACATGTTGGACTCATCAGCCATATATCCAGCTCTCTCTGTAAGAATATGTTTGAATCATCTGCCTCGTAGCTAGCCCTCTAAATATACACATGTTGGTATCATCTAAATTGTAGCTAAATCTCAGTATATGGACATGTTGGACTCATCTACCATGTAGCTAGCTCTCAGTATATGGACACATTGGACTCATCTGCCATGTAGCTAGAACTCTACATGTGGAAATGTTGCACTACTCTGCCGTGTAGCTAGCTATCTGTATATGGACATTTTGGACTCATCTACCATGTAGCTGGTACTCTGTGCATGGATATGTTGGACTGATTTCTGTTCATACAGAGAGTATCCAGCCCTCTGTATATAGACATGTTGGTCTCATGAGCCATGTAACCAGCTCTCTCTGCATTAACATGTTGGAATCATCTGTCTTGTAGCTAGTCCTCTATATATACATGTTGGACTCATCTGCCATGTAGCTAACTCTCAGTATATGGACATGGTGTACTCATCAGCCATGTAGCCAGCTCTCTGTGTATGAGCATGTTGAACTCATCTGCCTTGAAGCTAGTCCTCTATATATACATGTTGGATTCATCGGCCATGTAGCTAACACTCTGTATATGGACATGTTGAACTACTCTGCCATGTAGCTAACTCTCAGTATATGGACACGATGGAATCATATGCCATGTAGCTGGCTCTCAGTATATGGACATGTTGGACTCATCTGCCATGTAGGTAGAAATCTGTATATGCAAATGATGCACTACTCTGCCATGTAGTTAGCTATTTGTACATGGACATTTTGGACTCATCTGCCATGTAGCTAGGTCTCTGTGCATGGATATGTTGGACTTATCTGCCATGTAGGTAGCTCTCTGTATATGAACATATTGGACTTGTCTGCTATGTATCTTGCTCTCTACATGGACATGTTGGACTTATCAGCCATGTATCCAGCACTTTCTGTATTAACATGTTGGACTCTTCTGCCTTGTAGCTAGTCCTCTATATATACACAAGTTGGACTCATCTGCCATGTAGCTAATTCACAGTACACAGACAGGTTGGACTTATCTGCCATGTAGCTAGTATTCTGTATATGGACACGTTGGACTCATCTGCATGTAGCTATAACTCTGTATATGAAAATGTTGCACTACTGTGTCATGTAGCTAGCTGTCTGTATATGGACATTTTGGAATTGTCTGCATGTAGCAAGCTCTCTGTTCATAGATATGCTGTACTGATCTGACATGAAGTTAACTCCCTGTATATGAACATACTGGACTTGTCTACCAAGTTACTAGCTCTCAGTATATGGACATGTTGGACTCTTCAGCCATGTAACCAGCTCTCTCTGTATGAATATATTCGACTCATCTGCGTTGATGATAGCCCTCTAAATATACACATGTTGGACTCATCAGCCATGAAGCTAACTCTCAGCATATGGACATGTTGGACTCATCTGCCATGTAGCTAGAACTATGTATATGGATATGTTGGACAACTCTGCCATGTAGCTAGCTCTCTGTATATGGACACGTTGGATTCATCTAACATATAGCTAGAGCTCTGTATATGGAAATGTTGCACTACTCTGTCATGTAGCTAGCTCTCTGTATATGGACATTTTGGACTCATCTGCCATGTAGCTAGCTCTCTGTGCATAGATATGTTGTACTGATCTGCCATGTAGGTACCTCTCTGTATTTGAACATATAGGACTTGCCTGCCATGTAGCTAGCTCTCTGTATATGGACATGCTGGTCTCATCAGCCATGTAGCCAACTCTCTGTTTATCAACATGTTGGACTCATCTGTCATGTAGCTAACACTCAGTATATGAACATGTTGGACTCTTCTGCTATGTAGCTAGTATTTCGTATATGGACATGTTGGACTATTCTTGCATGTAGCTAGCTCTTAGTATATGAAAACATTAGTCTCATCTGCCATGTAGGTAGAGTTCTGTATATGGAAATATTATACAACTCTGCCATGTAGCTCGCTCTCTGTATATGGACATTGTGCACTCGTCTGCCATGTTGCTAGCTCTCTGTGCATGGATATGTTTGACTTATCTGCCATGTAGGTAGCTCTCTGTATATGAACATATTGGAATTGTCTGCCATTTAGCTAGATCTCTGTATATGGACATGTTGGTATCATCAGCCATGTAGCCAGCTCTCTCTGTATGAACACATTGGAATCATCTCCCTTGTAGCTAGACCTCTATGTATACATGTTGGAGTCATCTGCCATGTAGCTAACTCTCAGTATATGAACATGTTGGATTCATCTGCCATGTAACTAGTACTCTGTATATGGACAAGTTGGACTACTCTGCCCTGTAGCTAACTTTCAGTATATGGACACATTGGGCTTGTCTGCCATGTTGGTAGCTCTCAGTATATGGACATGTTGGACTCATCAGCCATGTAGCCAGCTCTCTCTGTATGAATATGTTGAACTCATCTGCCTTGTAGCTAGCCCTCTAAATATATACATGTTGGACTCATCTGCCATGTAGTTAGTACTCTGTATATGGACATGCTGGAAAACTCTGCCATGTAGCTAGCTCTCAGTATATGGACATGTTGGACTCATCTGCATTGTAGGTAGTACTCTGTATATGGAATTGTTGCACTACTCGGCCATGTAGCTAGCTCTCTGCATATGAACATATTCGACTTGTCTATCAAGTAACTAGATCTCAGTATATGGACATGTTGGATTCATCAGCCATGTATCCAACTCTCTCTGTATGAATATGTTCGACTCATCTGTCTTATAGCTAGCCATCTAAATATACACATTATGGACTCATCTGTCATGTAGCTAACTTTCAGTATATGGACATGTTGGACTCATATGCCTTGTAGCTAGTACTCTGTATATGGACATGTTGGACTCATCTTTCATGTAGCTAGCTCTCTGCATATGGACATTTTGGACTCACCTGCCATGTAGCTAACTAGCTTTCTATGTTGGATACGTTGCATTGATCTGCCATGCAGTTAGCTCTCTGTATATGAACATATGGGACTTGTCTGCCATGTAGCTAACTCTCAGTATATGGACATGTTGGACGCATCTTCCATGTAGCTGAGACTCTGTATATGGACATGTTGGACTGCTCTGCCATGTAGCTATCTCTAAGTGTATGGGCACGTTGGTCTCATCTGCGATGTAGCTAGAGCTCTGTATATAAAAATGTTGTTCTACTCTGCCATGTAGCTAGCTCTCTGTATATGGACATTTTTTACTCCTCTGCCATGTAGCTAGCTCTCTGTGCATGGATATGTTGGACTGATCTGCCATGTAGGTAGGTCTCTGTATATGAACATATGGGACTTGTCTGCCATGTAGTTAGCTCTCTGTATATGGACTTGTTTGACTCATCAGCCGTGTAGCCAACTCTCTGTGTATGAACATGTTCGACTCATCTGCCTTGTAGCTAACCCTCTAAACATACACATGTTGGATTCATCTGTCATGTAGCTAACTCTCAGTATATGGACATGTTGGAGTCAACCGCCATGTAGCTAGAACTCTGTATATGGACATGTTGGACTACTCTTCCATGTAGCTAGCTCTCAGTATATGAACACGTTGGTCTCATCTGCCATGTAGGTTGTTGTTGTTGATAAGTGCCGACCCATAGCGACCCTGTACAGGGTTTCTGAGGGTGTAAATCCTTACGCGTGTAGAAAGCCTCATCTTTCTTCTGGGGAGCAGCTAGTAGTGTCGAACCACTTACCATATGGTTTGCAGCCCGATTTGTAACCACTACGCTACCAGAGCTAATTACCATGTAGTAAAGCTCTGTATATGGAAATGTTGTACCAGTTTGCCATGTAGCTAGCTCTCTGTATATGGACATTTTTGACTCATTTGCCATGTAGCTAGCTCTCTGTGCACAGATGTGCTGGACTGATCTGTCATGTAGATAGCTCTCTGCATATGAACAATTTGTACTTGTCTATCAAGTAACTAGCTCTCAGTATATGGACATGTTAGACTCATCATTCATGTATCCAACTCTCTCTGTATGAATATGTTCAACTCATCTGCCTTGTAGCTAACCCTCTAAATATACACATGTTGGACTCATCTGCCATGAAGCTAACTCTCAGTGAATGGACATGTTGGACTCATCTGTCTTGTAACTAGTACTCTGTATTTGTACATGTTGGACTATTTTGCCATGTAGGTAGCTCTCAGTATATGTGCACATTGGACTCATCTTCCATGTACTTAGATCTCTGCATATGGAAACATTGCACTACTCTGCCATGTAGCTAGCTCTCTGTATATGGACATTTTTGACTCGTCTGCCATGTTGCTAGCTCTCTGTGCATGGATATGTTGGACTGATCTGCCATGTAGGCAAATCTCTCTATATGAACATATTGGACTTGTGTGCCATGTAGCTAGATCTCTGTATATAGACATGTTGGTCTCATCAGCCATGTATCCAGCACTCTCTGTATGAACATGTTGGAACCATCTTGAACATGTTGGAGTCATCTGCCATGTAGATAACTCTCAGTATATGGACATGTTGGACTCATCTGCCATGAAGCTAGTACTCTGTATATGGACATGTTGGAGTACTCTGCCATGTAGCTAACTTTCATTATATGGATGCATTGTAACTGTCTGCCATGTGGGTAGCTCTCAGTAGATGGACATGTTGGTACCCTCTGTCATTAAGCTAGAAATCTGAATAGGGAGATGTTGCATTACTCTGCCATGTAGCTAGCCCTCTGTATACGGACATGTTGGACTCATCAGCCATGTAGCCAATTATCTCTATATGAACATGTTTGACTCATCTGTATTGTAGCTTGTCCTATATATACATACACATGTTGGACTCATCTGCCATGTAGCTCACTCTCAATATATGGACATGTTGAACTCATCTGCCATGTAGCTAGCGCACAGTATATGGACATTTTGGACTTATCTGCACTGTAGCTAACTCTCAGTATATGGACATGTTGGACTCATCTGCCATGAAGCTAGTACTCTATATATGGACATATTGGACTACAATGCCATGTACCTAATTTTCATTATATGGATGCATTGGAATTGTCTGCCATGTAGGTAGCTTTGAGAATATGGACATATTGGTACCCTCTGTCATTTAGCTAGAACTCTGTATATGGAAATGTTGCATTACTCTGCCATGTAGCTAGCTCTCTGTATATGAACATATTGGAATTCTATGCCATGTATCGAGCTCTCTGTATACGAACATGTTGGGCTCATCAGCCATTTAGCCAGCTGTCTCTTTATGAACATGTTGGACTCATCTGTCTTGTAGCTAGTCCTATATATATACACATGTTGGACTCATCTGTCATGTAGCTCACTCTCAGTATATGGACATGTTGAACTCATCTGCCATGAAGCTAGAACACTGTATATGGACATGATGGATGACTCTGCCATGTAGCTAGTTCTCAGTATATAGACAAGTTGGACTCATCTTCCATGTAGCTAGAACTCTGTAAATGAAAATGATGCACTACTCTGCCATGTAGTTAGCTCTCTGTATATGGATATTTTAGACACGGTTGCCATGTAGATAGTTCTCTGTATATGGATCGGTTGGACTGATCTTCCATGTAAGTAGCTCTCTGTATATGAACATATTGCACTTGTCTGCCATGTAGCTAGCTCTCTGTATATTGACATTTTGGACTCATCAGCCATGTAGCTAGCTCTCTCTGTATGAACACGTAGTTTGTATGTAGCCTTGTAGCTAGTATGCTATACATGCACATGTAGCTAGCTCTCTGTATATGGACAAATTGGACTCTTCTGCCATGTAGCTAGCTCTAAGTATATGGACACGTTGGACACATCTGCCATGTAACTAGAACTCTGTAATTGGAAATGTTTCACTACACTGCCATGTAGCTAGCTCTCTGTATATGAACATATTGCACTTGTCTGCCATGTAGCTAGCTCTCAGTATATGGACACGTTGGATACATGTGCCATGTAGCTAGAACTCTGTATATGGAAATGTTGCACTATACTGCCATGTAGACAAATTGTACTCATCTGCCTTGTATCTAGAACTCTGTATATGGAAATGATGCACTACCCTGCAATATAGCTAGCACTCTGGATAGGGACATTTTGGACTCGTCTGCCATGCCCTAGCTCTCTGTACATGGATATGTTGGACTGATTTGCCAAGTAGGTATCTCTCTGTATATGAACATATTGGACTTGTCTGCCATGTAGGTAGTTCTCAATATATGAACACCTTGTACACATCTGCCATGTAGTTAGAATCCTGTATATGGAATTGTTGCACTACCCTGCCATGTAGCTAGTTCTTGGTATATGGACATTTTGGACTCGTCTGCCATGTAGCTAGCTCTCTGTACATGGATATGTTACACTGATCTGCGAAGTAGATATCTCTCTGTATATGAACATATTGGACTCATCTGCCATGTAGCTAGAACTCTGTAAATGGAAATGATGCACTACTCTGCCATGTAGTTAGCTTTCTGTATATGGATATTTTAAACTTGGTTGCCATGTAGACAGTTCTCTGTATATGGATCTGTTGGATTGATCTTCCATGTAGGTAACTCTCTGTATATGAACTCTGTATATGAACATATTGCACTTGTTTGCCATGTAGCTCGTTCTCTCTGAATGAACATGTTGGACTCATCTCCCTTGTAGCTAGTATGCTATATATACACATGTAGCTAGCTCTCTGTATATGGACATGTTGGCCTACTCTGTCATGTAGCTAGCTCTCAGTAAATGGACACCTTGGACACATCTACCATGTAGCCAGAACTCTGTATATGGAAAGGTTGTACTACACTGTCATGTAGCTAGCTCTCTGTATATGAACATATTCCACTTGTCTGCCATGAAGCTAGCTCTCTTTTTATGGACATTTTGGACTCATCAGCCATGTACCAAGCTCTCTCTGTATGAACATGTTGGACTCACCTGCCTTCAACCTAGTATGCTATATAGTCACACGTTGGACTAATCTGCCATGCAGCTAATTCTCAGTATATGAGCATGTTGGACTCAATTGCCATGTAGCTAACTCTCAGTATATCGACATGTTGGAATCATCTGCCATGTAGCTAATATTCTGTATATGGACATGTTAGACTACTCTTCCATATAGTGATCTCTCAGTATATGGGCACGTTGGACTCATCTGTCATGTCGCTAGTACTCTGTATATGGATATGTTGGACTACTCTGACATGGAGCTTACACTCTGTATATGGACAAATTGGACTACTCTGCCATGTAGCTAGCTCTCAGTATATGGACACATTGATCACATGTGCCATGTAGCTAGAACTCTGTATATGTAAATGTTGCACTACACTGACATGTACCTAGCTCTCTGTATATAAACATATGGGACTTGTCTGCCGTGAAGCAAGCTCAGTATATGGACATGTTGGACTACCTGCCATGTAGCTAGGACCCTGAATATGGACATGTTGTACTACTCTGTCATGTAGGTAGCTCTCTGTACATGGATATGTTGAACTGATCTGCCAAGTAGGTATCTCTCTGTATATGAACATATTGGACTTCTCTACCATGTAGCTAGCTCTCAAAATATGGACATATTGGACTCATCTGACATATAGTTAGTACCCGGTATATGCACATATTGGACTGCTCTGCCATGTAGCTAGCTCTCAATGTATGGACCCGTTGGACACATCTGCCATGTAGCTACAACACTGTATATGGAAATGTTGCACTACTCTGCCATGTAGCTAGCTCACTATATATAGACAAGTTGGACTCATCTCTCTTGTACCTAGAACTCTGTATATGGAAATGTTGCACTACCCTGTCATGTAGCTAGCTCTCTGTATATGGACATTTTGGATTCAAATGCCATGTAGCTGGCTCTCTGTACATGGATATGTTGGACTGATCTGCCAAGTTGGTAGCTATCACGTTATGAACATATTGGATTTGTCTGCCATGCAGTTAGCTCTCAGTATTTGATCACGTTGGACACATATGCCATGTAGCAAGAACTTTGTATATGGAAATGTTGCTCTACACTGCCATGTATCTAGCTCTCTGTATATGGACATTTTAAACATGTCTGCCATGTATCTAGCTTTCTGTATATAGGCAAATTGGATTCATCTTCCTTGTAGCTAGAACTCTGTAAATGGACATGTTGTCCTACCTTGCCATGTAGCTAGCTCTCTGTATATGAACATTTTCAAATCATCTGCCACGTTCCTAGCTTTCTGTACCAATCTGACAAGTAGGTAGCTCTCTGAATATGAATATATTGGACTTGTCTGCCATGTTGCTAGATCTCAGTATACGGAAATGTTGGACACATCTGCTATGTTCCTAGAACCTGTATATGGAAATATTCCTCTTCACTGCCATGTAGCTAGCTCTCTGTTTATAGACAAGTTGGACTCATCTGTTTTGTAGCTAGAACTTTGTATATGGCAATGTTGCACTTCGTTGTCATGTAGCCAGTTCTCTATGTATGGATATTTTGGACTCGTCTGCTATGTAACTAGCTCTCTGTACATGGACATGTTGGACTGATCTGCCAAGTAGGTACTTATCTGTATATGAACATACTGGATTTTCTGCCTTGTAGCTAGCTCTGTGTATATGGATATGTTGGACACATCTGCCATGTTCCTAGAACCTGTATATGGAAATATTCCTATTCACTGCCATGTTGCTAGCTCTCAGTATATGTCCACGTTGGACACATCTGCCATGTTGCTAGAACTCTGTTTATGGAAATGGTGCTCTACACTGCCATGTAGTTAGCTCTCTGTATATGGATATTTTTGACTCGTCTGCTTTGTAGCTAGCTCTCTGTACATGTATATGTTGGACTTTTCTGCCAAGTAGGTAGCTCTCTGAATATGAACTATTTGACTTTTGTGCCATGTAGGTGGCTCTCCGTAGATGGACAAGTCGGACATATCTGGCATTCAGCTAGTACCCTGAATAAGGACATGTTGGACTACTCTGTCATGTGGCTAGATCTCAGTTTATGGACACTTTGGACACATATGCCATGTACCTAGAACTCTGTATATAGAAATGCTGCACTACCCAGCCATGTAGCTAGCTCTCTGCATATGGACTTTTTGGACTCCTCTGCCATGTTGCCAGCTCTCTGTACATAGATATGTTGGACTGATCTGCCAATTTGGTAGTTCTCTATTTATGAACATATTGGAATTCTCCTCCATGTAGTTGGTTCTCAGTGTATGGACAGTTGGACATATTTGCCATGTTGTTAGTACTCTGTATATGGAAATGTTGCAAGACCCTGTTATGTAGTTAGATCTCTGTATATAGACAAGTTGGACTCATCTGCCTGGTAGCTAGAACTCTGTATATGGAAATGTACACTACCCTGCCATGTAGCTAGCTCTCTGTATATGGACATTTTTGACTCGTCTGACATATAGCTAGCTCTCTGTACATGGATATGTTACACTGATCTGCCAGGAAGTTAACTACTCTATGTGACCATATTGGACTTGTCTGCCTTGTAGGTCTCGTTCATTATATGGACACGTTTGGTACATTTGCCATGTAGCTACTAGCCTGAATATGTACATGTTGGACTATTCTGTCTTGTAGCTAGCTCTCAGTACATGGAAACGGTGGACACATCTGCCATGTAGCTAGAACTCTGTATATAGAAATGTTGTTCTACACTGCCATGTAGCTAACCCTCTGTTTACAGACAAGTTGGAATCATCTACCTTGTAGCTAGAACTCTGTACAAGGAAATGTTGCACTACCCTACCATGTAGCTAACTCTGTGTAAAAGGACATTTTGCAAATGTCTGCCATGTAGCTAGCTCTCTGTACATGGATATGTAGGACTGATCTGCCAAGTAGGTAGCTCTCTGTATATGAACATATTGGACTTGTCTTTCCTATAGGTGGCTCTCAGTATATGGACATGTTGGACACATCTGCCATATAGCTACTATCCTGAGTATGGACATGGTGGACTACTCTGCCATGAAGCTCGCACTCAGTATATGGACACATTGGACACATCTGCCATGTAGCTAGAGCTCTGTCCTTGGAAATGTTGCACTACCCTGCCATGTAGCTAGCTCTCTGTATAAAGACATTTTGGAAACATCTGCCATGCAGCTAGCTCTCCGCACATGGATATGTTGGACTGATCTGCCAAGTAGGTAGCTCTCTGTCTATGAATATATTGGACTTCTCTTCCCTAGAGTTGGTTTTCAGTATATGGACACGTTGGACACATCTGTCATGTAGCTACTATCCTGAATGTGGGCATGTTGGACTACTCCACCATGTAGCTTGATCTCAGTATATGGACACATTGGACACATCTACCATGTAGCTAGAAATCTGTATATGAAAATGTTGCACTACTCTGCCATGAAGCTAGCTCTCTGTACATAGACAAGTTGGACTCATCTGCCTTGTAGCTAGAACTCCGTATATGGAAATGTTGCACTACCATGAGATGTGGCTAGCTCTCTGTATATGGACATTTTGTACTCATCTGCCATGAAGCTAGCTCAATTTGCATGGATATGTTGGACTGATCTACTATGTAAGTAGTTCTCTGCATATTAAGAAATTGGACTTGTCTGCTATGTAGCTAGCTATGTGTATGTGGGCATATTGAACAAATCAGCCATGTAGCCAGCTTTCTCTGTATGAATATGTTGGACTCATCTCCCTTTATATATAAACAAGTTTGACTCATCTGCCATGTAGCTAGCTCTCTGTATATGGACATATTGGACTCCTCTGCCATGTAGTAAGCTCTATCTGTATGAATACATAGGATGCATCTGCATTGAAATAGTCCTCTATATATACACATGTTGGACTCATCTACCATGTAGCTAACTCTCAGTATATGAACATGTTGGACTCATCTGCCATCTAGCTAACTCTCAATATATGGACATGTTGGACTCATCTGCCATCTAGCTAACTCTCAATATATGGACATGTTGGAATCATCTGCTATGTAGCTAGTATGGACGCGTTTGACTACCCTGCCATGTAGCTAGCTCTCAGGATATGTACACGTTGTACTCATCTGCCATGTAGTTAGTACTCTGTATATTAAATGTTGGAGTACTCTGCCACATAGCGAGCTCTCAGTGTATGGACACGTTGGACTCATCTGCCATGTAGGAGAACTCTGTATATGGAAATGTAGCACTACTCTGACATGTAGCTAGCTCTTTGTATATGGACATTTTGGACTCGTCTACCATGTTGCTAGCTCTCTGTGCGTGGATATGTTGGACTGAACTGCCAAGTAGGTAGCTCTTTGTATATGAACATATAGGAATTGTTTGCCCTGTAGGTGGCTCTCTGTATATGGACACGTTGGACACATCTGGCACGTAGGTACTACCCTGAATATGGGCATGTTGGCCTACTCTGCCATGTAGCTAGCTCTCAATATATGGACACTTTGGACACATCTGACATGTAGCTTGAACTCTGTATATGGAAATGTTGTACTACCGTGCCATGTAGCTAGCTCTCTGTATATGGACATTTTGGAATAGTCTGTGATATAGCTAAGCTGTCTGTACATGGATATGTTGGACTAATCTGCCAAGTTGGTAGCTCTCTGTATATGAACATATTGGACTTGTCTGCCATGTAGGTGGCTCTCAGTATATGGCCAAGTTAGACATATCTGGCATGTAGTTAGAAACCTGAATATGGATATGTTGAACTACTCTGCCATGTAGCTAGCTCTCTGTACATGGATATGTTGGACTGATCTGCCATGTAGCTAGCTCTCTGTATATGAAAATATTGGACTTGTCTGCCATGTAGGTGTCTCTCAGTATATGGGCCAGTTGGACATAGCTGGCACGTAGCTAATACCCTGCATATGGACATTTTGGACTACTCTGCATGTAGCTAGCTCTCAATATATGGACACGTTGGACACATCTGCCATGTAGCTAGAATTCTGTATATGGAAATGATGCACTACACTGCCATGTAATTAGATGTCTGTATGTAGACAAGTTGGACTCATCTGCCTTGTAGCTAGAACTCTGTATGTGGAAATGTTGCACTACCCTGCCATGTAGCTAGCTCTCTGTATAGGGACATTTTGGATTCGTCTGCCATGTCCTAGCTCTCTGTACATGGATATGTTGGACTGATCTGCCAAGTAAGTAGCTCTCTGTATATGAACATATTGGACTTGTTTGCCATGTAGCTAGCAGTATATGGACCAGTTGGATACATCTGCCATATATCTTGAAATCTGTATATGGAAATGTTGCATTACGCTTCCATGTAGCTGGCTCTCTGTATATAGACAAGTTGAACTCATCTGCCTGGTAGCTAGAACTATGTATATGGAAATGTTGCACTACACTGCCATATAGCTAGTTCTCTGTGTATAGAGATTTTGGACTCGTCTGCTATGTAGCTAGCTCTCTGTACATGAATATGTTGGACTTATCTGCCAAGTAGGTAGCTCACTGTATATGAACATATTGGACTTGTCTGCCATGTAGGTAGATCTCAATATATTGACACCTTCTACATATCTGCCATGTTGTTAGAACTCTGTATATGGAAATGTTGCACTACCGTGCCATGTTGCTAACTCTCGATATATGGACATTTTGGACTCGTCTACCATGTAGCTAGCTCTCTGTACATGGATATGTTACACTGATCTACGAACTATGTAGCTCTCTGTCTATGAACATATTGGACTTGTCTGCCATGTAGCTAGCTCTCAGTATATGGACATGTTGGACTTATCTGCCATGTAGCAAGTACCCTGTATATAGACATGATGGACTGCTCTGCCATGTAGCTAGCTCTCTGTGTATGGACACGTTGGACACATCTTCAATAAACCTAGAACTCTGTATATGGCAATGTTCCATTACTCTGTCATGTAGCTAGATCTCTGTATATAGACAACTTGTACTCATTTGCCTTGCACCTAGAACTCTGTGTATGGAAATGTTGCACTACCCTGCCATGAAGCTAGCTCTCTGTATATGGACATTTTGGACTTGACTATCATGTAGCTAGCTCTCTGTACATGGATATGTTGGACTGATCTGCCAGGTAGGTAGCTCTCTGTATATGAACATATTGGACTTGTCTGCCATGTAGCTGGCTCGCAGAATATGGACATGTTGGAAACATCTGCCATATAGCTAGAACTTTGAATATGGGCATGTTGGAGTACTCTGCCATGTATCTAGATCTCTGTATATAGACAATTTGTAATTATCTGCCTTGTAGTTAGAACTCCGTGTATGGAAATGTTTCACTACCCTGCCATGTAGCTAGCTCTCTGTATATGCACATTTTAGAATCGTCTGCCATGTAGCTAGCTCTCTGTATATGGACATGTTGGACTGATCTGCCAGGTAGGTAGCTCTCTGTATATGAACTTATTGGATTTATCTGCCATGTAAGTGGCTTTCAGTATATGGACACGTAGGAAACATCTGCTATGTAGCTACTACCCTGAATATGGACATATTGGATTACTCTGCCATGTAGCTAGCTCTCAGTATATGGACATGTTAAACACCTCTGCCATGTAGCTAGAACTCTGTATATGGAAATGGTGACAAACGAGGCCAATATGTCCATATACAGAGAGCTAGCTACATGACAGACGATACGAAAATGATCATATACAGAGCACTAGCAACATGGAAGAGTAGTGCAACTTTACCATATACTGAGTTCTAGGTACATGTCAGATGAGTCAAACGTGTCCGTATACTGAAATCTAGCTACGTGGCAAATGAACCCAACATGTGTATATTTAGAGGGCTAACTTAAACGCAGATTAGTCCAACATGTTCATACAGAGAGAGCTGACTACATGACTAATGAGTCAATATTTCCATGTACAGAGAGCTAGCTCCATGGCAGACAAGTACAATATCTCTCTATAGAGAGCTACCTACATGGCAGATCAGTCGAATATATCCATGCACAGAGAGCTAACTACATGACAGAATAAGCTAATATGTCCAAATTCAGAGAGCTGGATACATGGCAGAGTAGTGCAACATTTCCATATACCGAGTTCTAGATACATGGCAGATGAGTCCAACGTGTGCATATACATATAGTTAGCTACATGGCTGAGTAGGCCAACATGTCCATATACAGTGTTCTAGCTACATGGCATAGTAGTGCAACATTTCCATATACAGAGTTCTAGCATCATGGCAGATGAGTCCAACGGGTCTATATATTGAGAGCTAGCTACATAGCAGATGAGTCCAACATATCCATATACTGAGAGCTAGCTACAAGACAGATGAGTCCAGCGTGTTCATACAAAGAGAGCAGGTTATATGGCTGATGAGTCCAACATGTCCATATACACAGAGTGTGGAACATGGCAGACAATTCCAATATCTTTATAAACAGAGAGCTACCTACATGGCAGATCATTCCAACATATCTATGCACGGAGAGCTAGCTACATATCAGTTGAATGCAAAAATTCCATATACAGAGATACCTATATGCCAGAGTAGTGCAACATGTCTGCATACAGAGTTCTAGCTACATAGCAGATCAGTCCATCGTGTCCATATACTCAGAGCTAACTACATGGCACAGTAGTCCCAGATGTCCACATACAGAGTAATAGCTACATGGCAGATGAGTTCAACATGTGTGTATATAGAGGAGTAGCAACAAGGCAGATGAGTCCAACATGTTTATACAGAGAGAGCTGCCTACATGGTTGATGAGTCCAACATGTCCAAATACTGAGAGCTAGCTAAATGGCAGATGAATCCATCATGTGTGTATTTAGAGGACTATTTACAAGGCAGATGAGTCCAACATGTTCATACCCAGAGAATTGGCTACATGGCTAATGAGTCCAACATGTCCATATACTGAGAGCTAGCTAAATGGCAGATGAATCCATCATGTGTGTATTTAGAAGAATATTTACAAGGCAGATGAGTCCAACATGTTCATACACAGAGAGTTGGCTACATGGCTAATGAGTCCAACATGTCCATATACTGCAAGTTAGCTAAATAGAAGATGAGGCCCACATGTGTATATGTAGAGTTATAGCTACAAGGCAGATGAGTCCAACATGTTCATACAGAGAGAGCTGACTACATGGCTGATGAGTCCCATATGTCCATATACAGAGAGCTAGCTACATGACAGACAAGTCCAAAATGCCCATATACTAAGCGATAGCTACATGGCAGAGTAGTGCAACATTTCCATATACAAAGTTCTAGCTACATGGCAGATGAGTCCAACATGTCCCTATACAGAGAGCTACCTACATGGCAGAGTAGTGCAAGATTTCCATATACAGAGGTCTAGCTCCTTGGAAGATGAGTCCAACGTGTCCATATACTAAGAGCTAGATGAGGCTTTCTACTCCTGTAAAGATTTACACCCTCGGAAACCCTGTACAGGGTTGCTATGGTTCGGAACCGACTCGATGGCACTTAACAACAACAACAACAGCTACATGGCAGATGAGTCCAACATGTCCATAGATTGAGAGCTGTCTACAAAGCAGATGAGTCTAACATGTTCATACACAGAGAGCTGGCTATATGGCTGATGACTCCAACATATCCATATACAGAGAGCTTGATACGTGGCAGAAAATTCCAAAATCTTTATAAACAAAGAGTTACCTACGTGCCAGATCAGTCCAATATATCTGTACACAGAGTGTTAGCTACATGTCAATTGAGTCCAAAATGTCTATATACAGAGATAGCTACATGTCAGAGTAGTGCAACATGTCCATATACAGAGTTCTAGCTAAATGGCAGATGAGTCCAACGTGTCCATATATTGAAAGCTAGCTACACGGCAGATGAGTCCAACATGTCCTTATACTGAGAGCTAGCTAAAAGACAGATGAGTCCAACATGTTCATTCATAGACAGTTGGCTATATGGCTGAAGAGTCCCACATGTCCATAAACAGAGAGGTTGCTACATGGCAGACATTTCCAATATCTTTATAAACAGAGAGCTACCTACATGGCAGATCAGCCCAACATATCCATGCACAGAGAGCAAGCTACATGTCAGTTGAAGCCAAAATGTTCATATACGGAGATACCTAAATGGCAGAGTAGTGCAACATGTCTATATACAGAGTTCTAGCTACATGGCAGATGAATCCAACGTGTCCATATACTTAGAGCTAACTACATGGCAGAGTCGAGCAATATGTCCATATAAAGAGTAGTAGCTACATGGTACATGAGTCCAACATGTACATATACTGAGAGTTAGCTTCATGGCTGATGAGTCCAACATGTGTATATATAAAGGACTAGCAACAAGGTAGATGAGTCCAACATGTTCAATCAGAGAGAGTTGGCAACATGGCTGATAAGTTCAACATGTGCATATACAGAGAGCTAGCTATATGGCATACGAGTCCAAAATGTCCATATACAGAGCACTAGTTACAAGGTAGGGTAGTGCAACATTTTCATATACAGACTTCTAGCTACATGGCAGATGAGTCCAACATATCCATATACTGAGAGTTAACTGAATGACAGATGAGTCCAAATGTGTATATTTAGAGGGTTAGCTACAAGGCAGATGAGTATAACATATTCATACACAGAAAGCTGGCTACATGGCTGATTAATCCAACATGTCCATATACTGAGAGCTAGGTATATGGAAGACGAGTCTAATATGTTCATGTATTTAGAGCTACTTATATGACAGATGAGTCCAACATATCCATGTACAGTGAGCTAGCTACATGGAACAGGAGTCCAAAATGTCTATATTCAGAGAGTTAGCTACATGGCAGAGTAGTGCAACATTTCCATATACAGGGTTCTAGCTACATGGCAGATGAGTCCAACATGTCCACATAGAGAGAGCTAGCTACATGGATATACAGAGTTCTAGATACATGGCAGAGTAGTCCAACGTGTCCATATACAGAGTACTAGCGACATGGCAGATGAGTCCAACATGTCCGTATTCTGAGAGCTAGCTACATTGCAGACAAGTCCAATATCTTCATATACAGAGAGCTACCTACACGGCATATCAGTCCAACATACCAATGTACAGATAGATAGCTACATGGCAGATGAGTCCTAAATATCCCTATATAGATAGCTAGCTACATGACAGAGTAGTGCTACATTTCCATATACAGAGTTCTAGATCCATGGCAGAGGAGTCCAATTTGTCCATATACTGAGAGCTAGCTACATGACAGATGAGTCCAACATGTCCATATACTGACTACCTAGCTACAAGACAGATGAGTGCAACATGTTCATACACAGAGAGCTGGTTATATGGTTGATGACTCCAACATATCCATAAACAGAGAGCTTGCTACATGGCAGACAATTCCAATATCTTTATAAACAGTGAGCTACCTACATGGCAGATCAGTCTAATATATCTATGCACGTACAGGTAACTACATGTCAGATGAATCCAAAATGTCCATAATCAGATATAGCTACATGGCAGACAAGTCCAAAATGTCCATATACAGAGTGATAGCTACATGGCAGAGTATTGCAACATTTCCATATACAAAGTTCTAGCTACATGGCAGATGAGTCCAGTGTGTCCCTATAGAGAGAGTTATCTACATGGCAGAATAGTGCAAGATTTCCATATACAGAGGTCTAGCTCCTTGGAAGATGAGTCCAACGTGTCCATATACTAAGAGCTAGCTACATGGCAGATGAGTCCAACATGTCCATACATTGAGAGCTGTCTACAAAGCAGATGAGTCCAACATGTTCATACACAGAGAGCTAGCTATATGGCTGATGACTCAACATGTCCATATACAGAGAGCTTGCTACATCACAGACAATTCTAGTATCTTTATAAACAGAGAGCTACCTACATGGCAGATCAGTCCAATATATCCATGCACACAGAGATAGCTACATGTCAATTGAGTCCAAAATGTCCATATACAGAGATAGCTACATGTCAGAGTAGAGCAACATGTCCATATGCAGAGTGCTAGCTATATGGCAGATAAGTCCAACGTGTCCACATATTCAGAGCTAGCTATATGGCAGAGTAGTCCAAGATGTCCATATACAGAATAATAGCCACTTGGAAGATGACTCCCACATGTCCATATACTGAGAGCTAGCTACATGGCAGATGAGTCCAACATGTGTATATATAGAGGACTAGTAACAAGGCAGATGAGTCCAACTTGTTGTTACACAGAGAGCTGGTTACATGGCTGATGAGTCCAACACGTCCATATACAGAGAGCTAGCTACATGGCAGATAAGTCAAATATGTTCATATTCAGAGAGCTAACTACCTGGCAGATTAATCCAACATATCCATGCACATAGACCCAGCTATATGGCAGACAAATCCAAAATGTCCATATACAGAGAGCTAGCTACATGGCAGATGAGTTCAACATGTCCATGTACTGAGAGTTATCTACATGGCAGATGACTCCAACATGTATAGATAGAGGTCTAGCTACAAGGCAGATGATCCCAACATGTTCATACAGAGAGAGCTGGATTCATGGCTGATGAGACAAACACGTCCATATACAGTGATTTAGCTACATGACAGACACGTCCAATATGTTCATATAGAGAGAGCTACCTACCTGGTAGATCAGTCCAACATTTCCATACACAGAGTTGTAGCTACATGGCAGAAGAGTCCAAAATGTCCATATACATAGAGCCAGCTACATGGCAGAGTAGTGCCGGATTTCCATATACAGATGTCTAGCTACATGGAAGATGAGTCCAACGTGTCCATATACTGAGAGCTAGGTACATGGGCGAGTAGTCCAACACGTTCATATCCAGAGTACTAGCTACAATGTAGATGACCCTAACATGTCCATATACTGAGAGCTAGGTACATAGCAAAGTAGTTCAACAAGTTCATATACAGAGTACTAGCTACATGGCAGATGAGTCCAACATGTGTATATATAGAGGACTTGCTACAAGGCAGATGAGTCCAACATGTTCATACAGAGAAAGTTGGCTACATGGCTGATGAGTCCATCATGTCCATATACTGAGAGTAAACTACATGGCAGATGAGTTCAACATGTGTATATTTAGAGGGCTGACTAGAAGGCAGATGAGCCCAACATGTCCATATACTGAGAGCTAGCTACATGGCAGACAAGTCCAATATGTTCACATACAGAGATCTACATACATGGCAGTTCAGTCCAACATACTCATGTACCAAGAGCTAGCTACATGGCAGACGAGTCCAAAATGTCCATGTATAGAGAGCTAGCTACATTGCAGAGTAGTGCAACATTTCCATATACAGGGTTCTAGCTATATGGCCAATCAGTCCAACTTCTCCATATACTGAGAGACAACTACATGGAAGAGTAGTCCAACATGTCCATATACAGAGTATTAGCTACATGGCAGATGAGTCCAACGTATCCATATATTTAGACCTAGCTCCATGGCAGAGTAGTGCAACATTTCCATGTACAGAGTACTACATGGCAGTAGTATTTCCATATACAGGGTTCTATCTACATTTCAGATGAGTCATACATGTCCATAAACGGAGAGCTAGCTACACAGCAGATGAGTCCAACGTGTCCATATACAGAGAACTAGCTACATGGCAGAGTACTGCAACATTAAGATATACACTGTTTTACCTACATGACAGATGAGTCTTATGTGTCCATATACTGAAAGCTAGCTACATGGCAAAGTAGTCCAACATGTCAATATAAATAGTACTAGCTACAAGGCAGATGAGTGCAACATGTCCATATACTGAGATTTGGTTACGTTGCAGATGGATCCCACATGTGTATATTTAGAGGGTTAGCTACACGCAGATGAGTCCAACATGTTCATACAGAGAGAGCTGGCTCCATGGCTGATGAGTCCATCATGTCCATATACAGAGAGCTAGCTACATGGTAGACAATTCCAAAATGACCAAATACAGAGAGCTAGCTACATGGCACGGTAGTACAACATTTCCATATACAGAGTTCTAGCTACATGGCAGATGTGTCCAACATGTCCATATACTGAGAGCCACCAACAGGGCAGACAACTCCTATATGTTCATGTACAGAGAGCTACCTACTTGGCAGATCAGTCCAACATATCCATGTACAGAGAGCTAGCTACATTGCAGACGAGTCCAAAATGTCCATATACAGAGAGCTAACTACATGGCAGAGTACTGTACCATTTCCATATATAGAGTACTAGCTACATGACAGATGAGTCCCTCGTGTCTATATACTGAGAGCTACCTACAGGGCAGTGTAGTCCAACATGTCCATATACAGAGTTCTAGCTACATTTCAGATGAGTCCAACATGTCCATATAGTGATAGCTATCTACATGCACAGTCCAACACGTTCATATAGAGAGTACTAGCTATATGGCAGATGAGTCCAACATGACTATATACTGAGAGTTAGCTACATGGCAGTTGAGTCCAACACGTGTATATTTAGAGGGCTAGCTACAAGGCAGGTGAATCGCACTTGTTCATACACAGAGAGCTGGCTACATGGCAGAGTAGTCCAACAGGTCCATATACTGAGAGCTAGCTACATGACATATAAGTCCAATACCTATGTGGCAGATCAGTCCAATATATCCATTCACAAACAGCTAGCTACATGGCAGACTAGTCCAGAATGGCCATAAACAGAGGTAGCTACATGGCAGAGTAGTGTAACATGTCCATATACACAGTTGTAGCTATATGGCAGATGAGTCTATTGTATCCATATACTGAGAGCTAGCTACATGGCAGAATAGTGAAACATTTCCATATACAGAGTTTTAGCTACATGGCAGATGAGTCCATCTTGTCCATATAGTGAGAGCTAGCTACATGACAGAGCAGTCCAATATGTCCATATATAGAGTACAAGCTACATGGCAGATGAGTACAACATGACCATATACTGAGAGTTAGTTACATGGCAGATGATTCCAACATGTGTATATTTAGAGGGCTAGCTACAAGGCAGATGAGTCCAACTTGTTAATAAACAGAGAGCTGGCTACAAGGCTGATGAGTCCAACATGTTCACACAGTGAGACCTAGCTATATGGCAAACAAGTCCAATATGTTCATATACAGAGAGCTACCTATGTGGAAGATCAGTCCAACATATCAAAGTACAGAAAGATAGCTACATTGAAGAAAAGTGCAACATTTCCATATACGGAGTTTTAGCTCCTTGGCAGGTTAGTCTAACATGTCCATATACTGAGAGCTAGGTACATGACAGAGTAGCCCAACATGTCCATATACATAGTATTAGCTACATGACAGATGAGTCCAACATTTCCATATACTGTGCGTTAGCTACATAACAAATGAGTCCAACATATGTGTATGTACAGAGAGCTGGCTATATGGCTGATGAGTGCAACTTGTCCATATACTGAGAGCTAGCTACATGGCAGGCTAATCCCATATGTCCATATACAGTGTTCAAGCTACATGGCTGATGAGTTCAACATGTCCATATACAGAGCACTAGCTACATGGCAGATGAGTCCAACATTTCCATATACAGAGAGTTAGCTACATGGCAGATGAGTCCAACATGTCCATATACAGAGAGTTAGCTACATGGCTGACGAGTTCAACATATGTATATAGAGAGGCCTAGCTACAAGGCAGATGACTCCAACATGTTTATACAAAGAGACCTGGCTACATGGATGATGAGTCCAACATGTCAATATACTGAAAGCTAGCTACATGACAGACAAGTCCAAAATATCCATATACAGAGAGCTAGTTAAATGGCAGAGTAGTCCAACATGTCCATATACAGCATGCTAGCTACATGGCATATGACTCCAACATGTCCATATTCAAGGAGTTAACTACATGGCAAAGGAGTCCAACATGTGTATATTTAGAAGGGTAGCTACAAGGCAGATGAGTCCAATATGTCCATATACTGAGAGCTGTTTACATGTCAGACAAGTCCAATATGTTCATCTACAGAGAGCTAGCTACATGGCAGATGAGTCCAACATGTCCATAAGTGAGAGCTAGTTACATGGAAGATGAGTACAACATATTCATACTCAGAGAGCTGGCTACATGGCTGATGTGTCCAACATGTCCATAAATTGAGAGCACGCTACATGACAGACAAGTCCAATATGTTCATATACAGAGAGCTACCTTCATGGCAGAGTAGTCCAACATGTCCATATACAGAGTACTAGCTACAGGGCAGATGAGTCCAACATGTCCATATTCAGAGAGCTCGCTACATGGCTGATGAGTCCAAAATGTCCATGAACTGAGAGCAAGCTACATTACAGACAAGTCCAATACGTTCATATACAGAGAGCTACCTTCACGGCAGATCAGTCCAACATATCCAAGTACAGAGAGCTAGCTACATGGCAGAGTAGTGCAACTTTTCCATATACAGAGTTCAAGATACCTGGCAGATGAGCCCAACATGTCCATATACAAAGAGCTAGCTACATGGCAGAGCAGTGCAACATTTCCATACACAAATTGCTAGCTACATGGCAGGTGAGTCTAATGTGTCCATATACTGTCAGCTAGCTACATGGCAGAGGAATCCAACATGTCCATATAAAGAGTACTAGCTACATGTCAGATGAGTCCAACGTGTCCATATAAGGAGAGCTAGCTTCAAGGCAAATGAGTGCATCATGTTCATACACTGAGAGCTGGCTATATAGTTGATGAGTCCACCATGTCCATATACAGATAGCTAATTACAAGGCAGACCAGTCGAATTTCTTCTTATACAAAGAGCAACCTTTATGGCAGGTCAGTCCAACATATCCATGTATAGAGAGATAGCTACATGGCAGATGAGTCCAAAATGTCCTTATACAGAGAGCTTGCTACATGGGAGATTAGTGAAATATTTCCATATACAGAGTTCTAGCTACCTGGCAGATGAGACCAACGTGTCCATATACTGAGAGTTAGCTACATGGCAGATTAGTCCAACATGTGTGTATTTAGAGGACTCTATAAAAGACAGATGAGTCCTACATGTTCATACAAAGAGATCTGGATACATTGTGAATGAGTCCAACATGTCCTTATGCTACATGGCAGACAGTCCAATATATTCATATACAGAGAGCTACCTACATGGCAGATCAGTACAACATATCCATGTGCAGAGAGCTAGCTACATAGTAGAGAAGTTTAAATTGTACATATATACAGAGTTCGTTACATGACAGAATAGTTCAACTTTTCCATATACAGATTTTAGGTACATGGAAGATGAGTCCTATGTGTCTATATACAGAGATCTAGCTACATGGCTGAGTAGTGCAACATTTCCATACAAAGGCTTCTAGCTACATGGCAGATGAGTCCAACGAGTCCATGTACTGTGAGCTAGCTACATGGCAGAGTACTCCAATATGTCAATATACAGAGCTTTAGCTACATGGCAGATGATTCCAACGTGCCCATATTCTGAGAGGTAGCTACATGGCAGAGTAGTGCAACATTTCCATATACAGAGTTCTATCTACATGGCAGAGTAGTCCTACGTGTCCATATACTGAGAGCTAGCTACATGGCAGACAAGTCTAACATGTCTATATACTGAGAGTTAGCTACATGGCAGATGAGTCCAA
>NW_006408670.1:7960851-7965629 GCF_000296735.1 Chrysochloris asiatica
CTACATGGCACATCAGTCCAACATACCCATGTAAAGAGAGCTAGCTAAATGGCAGACAAGTCCAAAATGTCCATATACAGAGAGCTAGCAACATGGCAGTGTAATCCATCATGTCCATATACAGGGTTCTAGCTACATGGCAGATGATTCCAACATGTCCATACACTGAGAGCTCACTACATGGCAGAGTAGTGCAACATTTCCATATACAGAGTTCTAGCTACATGGCAGAGTTGTCCTACATATCCATATACTGAGAGCTAGCTACATGGCAGAGTAGTCAAACATGTCCATATACATAGTAGTAGCTACATGGCAGATGTGTCCAACATGTCCATATACTGAGAGTTTTCTACATGGCAGATGAGTCCAACATGTGTATATTTAGAGGGCTAGGCACAAGGCAGATTAGTGCATCATGTTCATATACAGATAGCTGGCTACATGGCTGATGACTCCAACATGTCCATATACTGAGAGCTAGCTACATGGTAGACATGTCCAATATGTTGATATACCGAGAACTACCAACATGTCAGATCAATCCAAAATATCCAAGTATAGAGAGCTGGCTACATGGCAGACATGTCCAAAATGTCCTTATACAAAGAGCTTGCTATATGGCAGAGTAGTGCAACATGTCCATATACTGATAGATAGCTACATGGCAGATGAATCCAACATGTGTATATTTAGAGGGCTAGCTACAAGGCAGATAAGTCCAACATGTTCATACACAGAGAGCTGGCTACAAGGCTGATGAATCCAACATGTCCATATACAGAGAGCTAGCTACATGACAGACAAGTCCAATATCTTCATATAGAGAGTACTAGCTACATGGCAGATGAGTCCAACATGTCCATATACTGAGAGTTAACTACATGGCAGGTGAGTAAAACATGTGTATATATAGAGGACTAGCTAGAGGGCAGATGAGTCCAGCATGTTCATACAGATAGAGCTGGCTACATGGCTGATGAGTACAATATGTTCATATACAGCAAGCTAGGTACATGGCAGACAAGTCCAATATGTTCATGTACAGATAATTACCTGGACGCCAGATCAGTTCAAATTATCCATGCACAGAGAGCTAGCTACATGGCAGATGAGTCCCAAATATCCATATACAGAGAGCTGACTACATGGCAATGTAGTGCTACATCAGTGTAGTGCAACGTTTCCCTTAACAGAGTTCTAGCTACATGGCAGATGAGTCCAACGTGTCCCTATACAGAGAGCTAGCTACATGGCAGGGTAGTGTAACATTTCCATATACAGGGTTCTAGCTACATGGCAGATGAGTACAATGTGTTCAGATACTGAGAGCTAGCTACTTGACAGATGATTCCAACATGTGTATATTTAGAGGGCTAGCTACAAGGCTGATGAGTCCAACATGTCCATAAACTGAGAGCTAGTTATATGACAGAGTAGCGCAACATTTCCATATGCAAATTTCTAGCGATATGGCAGAGGAGTCCAACATTTCCATATACAAATTTCTAGCGATATGGCTGAGGAGTCCAACGTATCCATATACAAAGGGCTAGTTAAATGGCAGAGTAGTGCAACATTTCCATATTCAGAGTTCTACCTACATTGCAGATGAGTCCAACATGCTCATATACTGAGAGCTATCGACATAGCAGAGTAGTCCAACATGTCCATATACAGAGTTCCAGCTACATGGCCGATGAGTCCAACATGTCCATCTACAGAGAGCTAGCTACATGGCAGAGTAGTGTAACATTTCCATATACAGAGTTCTAGGTACCTGGCAGATGAGTCCAAAATGTCCCTATCCTGAGAGCCAGCTTTGTTTCAGATGAGTACAATATGTGAATATTTAGAGGGCTGGCTACAAGGCAGATGAGTCCAACATGTTCATACTCTCAGAGCTGGGTACATGGCTATTGAATCCAGCATGTCCATAAACTGAGAGCTAGCCACATGGCAGGCAAGTCCAATATGTTCATATACAGAGAGCTACCTACATTGCAGATCAGTTCAACATATCCGTGTACAGAGAGCTAGACACATGGCAGACGAGTCCAAAATGTCCATATATATACAGCTAGCTACATGGCAGAGTAGAACAACATTTCCATATATAGATCTCTAGCTACATGGCTGAGTACTCAAACATGTCAGCCATGTAGTCAGCTATCTGTATATGAACCTGTGGAACAAATCTGCCTTGCAGCGAGCCCTCTAAATATACACATATTGTACTCATCTGCCAAGTAGCTATCTCTCAGTATATGGATACGTTGGACTCATTTGCCAGGTAGGTACAACTCTGTATATGGGAATGTTACACTACTCTGTCATGTACTCAGCTTTCTGTATATGGAAATATTGGACTCATCTGTCATGTAGTTAGCTCTCTGTACATTGATATGTTGGCCTGATCAGTCATGTAGATAGCTCTGTATATAGCAACATGCCAGATATGTCCAACTTGTCCACATACTGAGAGACACTTACATGGCAGACAAGTCCAATATGGTCATATACAGAGAGCTAGCTGCATGCCAGATCAGTCCAACATATCGCTGTACAAAGAGCTAGCTACTTGGCAGAGTATTTCAACATGTCCATATTCAGGTTTCTAGATACATGACAGATACATCCAACTTGTCCATACACTGAATGCCACCTACATTGAAGACAAGTCCAATATCTTCATATACAGAGAGCTACCTATTTGGCAGATCAGCCCAACATATCCATGTACAGAGAGCTAGCTATATGGCAGATGAGTCCAAAATGTCCATATACAGAGAGCTAGCTTCATGGCAGGATAGTGCAACATTTCCATATACAGAGTTCTAGGTACAAGGCAAATGAGTCTAACTTGTCTATATACAGTAATCTAGCTACATTACAGAGTAATGCAACTTTGCCATATACAGAATTCTAAGTATATGGCAGATGTGTCCAACGTGTCCATAAACGGAGAGCTAGCTACATGGCAGAGCAGTCCAACATGTGCTTATACAGGGTACTAGCTACATGGCAGATGAGTCCAACATGTACATATACTGAGAGCTAGCTACATTGCAGACAAGTCCAATATGTTTATATACAGAGAGCTACCTACTTTGCAGATCAGCATAACATATCCATGTACAGAGAGCTAGCTACATGGCAGAGGAGTCCAAAATGTCCATATACTGAGAGGTAGCAACATGGCACTGTACTGCATCATTTCCATATACAGAGTTCTAGCTACATGGCAGATGTGTACAAGTTGTCCATATATTGTGAACTATCTACATGGCAGAGAAGTCCAATATGTTCATATACAGTGAGCTACATACTTGGCAGATCAGTTCAACATATCCATGTACAAAGAGCTAGCTACATGGGAGATGAGTCTAAAATGTCCATACACAGAGAGCTAGCTTCATGGCTGGGTAATGCAACATTTCCATATACAGAGTTCTAGCTATCAGGCAGATGAGTTAAACTTGTCTTTATACAGAGAGCCAGCTACATGGCAGAGTAGTGCAACATTTACATATACAGAGTTCAAGCTATATGGCAGATGTGTCCAACATGTCCATATACTGCTAGTTACATGGCAAACAATTCCAATATGTTCATATACAGAGAGCTACCTACTTGGCAGATCAGTCCAACATATCCATGTACAGAGAGCTAGAGCATGGCAGACGAGTCCAAATTGTCCCTATACTGAAAGCTAGCAACATGGCAGGGTAGTGCAACATTTCCATATACAGAGTTCTAGCTACAAGGCAGATGAGTCCAACTTGTCTATATACAGACAGCTAGCTACATGGGAGTGTAGAGCAACATTTCCACATACAGAATTCTAGCTATATGCCAGATGTGTCCAACGTGTCCATATACTGAGAGCTAGCTGCATGCAGAGTAGACCCGCACGTCCATATTCAGGGTAGTAGCTACATGGCAGATGTGTCCAATGTGTCCTTATACTGAGAGCCACTTACATGGCAGACAAATCCAATATGTTCATATACAGAGAGCTACGTACTTGGCAGATCAGTCCAACATATACATGTACAGAGAGCTAGCGACATGGCAGACGTTTCCAAAATGTCCATATACAGAGAGCTAGCTACATGGCACGTTAGTACAACATTTCCATATACAGAGTTCAAATTACATGGCAGATGTGTCCAAGGTGTCCAATTACTGAGAGCTAGCTACATGGCAGAGTAGGCCAACATGCCCATATTCAGGGTAGTAGCTACATGGCAGATATGTCCAACGTGTCCATATACAGAGAGCCACCTACAGGGCAGACAATTGCTATATGTTCATATACAGAGAGCTACCTACTTGGCAGTTCAGTCCACGATATCCATGTACAATGAGCTAGGTACATGACAGACGAGTCCAAAATGTCCATATACATAGCGCTATCTACATGACAGTGTAGTGCAACATTTCCATATACAGAGTTCTAACTACAAGGCAGATGAGTACAAATTGTTTCTATATAGAGAGTTAGTTACATGGCATAGTACTCCAACATGTCCATATTCAGTGTTCTAACTATACTGCAGATGTTTCCAACATGTCCATATACTGAGAGCTACCTACATGTAGACAAGTCCAATATGTTCATATGGCAGATGAGTCCAATATGTCCATAAACTGAGACCAAACTACATGGCAGAGTTGTCCAACATTTCCATATAAAGAGAATGAGCTACATGGCAGATGAGTCCAAAGTGTCCATAAACTTAGAGCTAGCTACATGGCAGAGTAGGTCAACATGT
>NW_006408670.1:7965905-7971364 GCF_000296735.1 Chrysochloris asiatica
GACAAGTCCAATATGTTCATATACAGAGAGCTGCCTTCATGGCAGATCAGTTCAACATATCTATGCACAGAGAACTAGCTATATGTCAGACAAATCCAAAATGTCCATATAAAGAGAGCTAGCTACATGGCAGAGGAGTGCATTATTTCCATATACAGAGTTCTAGCTACATGGCAGATGAGTCCAAGGTGTCCATATACTGAGAGCTACCTACATGGCAGAGTAGTCCAACACGTCCATATACACAACACTACCTACATGGCAGATAAATCCATCATGTCCATATACTGAGAGTTAGCTACATGGCAGATGAGTCCAACATGTGTATATATAGTGGACTAGCTCAAGGCAGATGCTTCAAACGTGTCCATACAGAGAGAAATGGCTACGTGGCAGACAAATCCAATATGTCAATATATAGAGAACAACCACATGGCATAGAAATCCAATATGTTCATACACAGAGAGCTACCTATATGGCAGATCAGTCCAACATATCCATACACATAGAGCTAGCTACATGTGAGAAGAGTCCAAAATGTCCATATACAGAGAGTTAGCTACATGGCAGGGAAGAGCAACATTTCCATATAACGATTTCTATCTACATGGCAGATGAGTCTAACGTGTCCATATTCTGAGAGCTAGCTACATGTCAGGGTAGTCCAATATGTCTATATACAGAGTTCCAGCTACATGGCAGATAATTCCAACATGTCCATACACTGAAAGTTAGCTTCATGTCAGATGAGTCCAAAGTGCCCATAAACTGGGATATGGCTACATGACAGAGTAGTCAAACATGTCCAAATACAGAGTACTGGCTATATGGCAGATGAGTCCAACATGTCCATATACTGAGAGTTAGCTACATGGCAGATTATTCCAACATATGTATATATAGAGGACTAGCTACAAGGCTAATGATTCCAAAGTGTTCATACAGAGAGAGCTGGCAATATGGTTGATGAGTCCTAAATGTCCATATGCAGAGAGATAGCTTCATGGTAGATGGGACCAACATGTCCAAAATTTGAGAGCAAACTACATGGCAGAATACTCCAGCATTTCCATATACAGAGTACTAGCTACATGGCAGTTAAGTCCTACTTGTCCATAAACTAAGAGCAAGCTACATGGCAGAGTACTCCAGCATTTCCATATACAGAGTATTAGCTACATAGCAGATGAGTCCAAGGTGTCCATAAACTAAGAGGTACTGGCTATATGGAAGATGAGTACAACATCTCCGTATACTGAGAGTTAGCTACATGGCAGATGAGACCAACATGTGTATATACAGAGGACTAGCTGAAGGCAGATGAGTCAAACATATTCATAGGGAGAGATGGCTACGTGGCAGACGAGTCCAACATGTCCATGTACAAAGAGCTACATGGTATACAAGTCCAATATGTTCATATACAGAGAGCTACCTACATGGCATATCATTTCAACATATCCATACACATAGAGCTAGCTACATGGCAGACGAGTCCAAAATGTTCATATACAGAGAGCTACCTACATGGCAGAATAGTGCCCCATTTCCATATACAGAATTCTAGCTCTATGGCAGATGAGTCTAACATGTCCTTATACAGAGTACTAGCTACATGGCAGATGAGTCCAATATGTCCATATATTGAGAGTTGGCTATGTGGCAGATGAGTCCAACGTGTGTATCTATAGAGGCCTAGTTCAAGGCAGTTGAGTCCAACGTATTCATCCAGAGAGAGCTGGCTACATGGTAGACGAGTCCAACATGTCCTTATACCGAGAGCTAGCTACATGACAGACAAGTTCAATATGTTCATATACAGAGAGAAACTGACATGGCAGATCAGTCCAACATATCCATGCACAGAGAGCTAGCAACATGGCAGATGAGTCCAAAATGTCCATATACAGAGAGCTAGCTACATGTCACAGTAGTGCAACATTTCCATATACAGATTTTTCCTACATGGCAGATGAGTCCAACGGGTCCATATACTGGGAGCTCGCTACGTGGCAGAGGTCTCCTACATTTAATATACAGAGTACTAGCTACATGGCAGATGAGTACAACATGTCCATAACCTGAGAGCTAGCTACATGGCAGGGTAGACAAACATGTCCATATACAGAGTACAAGCTACATAGCAGTTGAGTCCAACATGTCCATATATTGAGAGTTAGCTAGATGACAGATGAGTCCAACATGTCCCTATACTGAGAGTTAGCTACATGGCAGATGAGTCCAACATGTGTATATATAGAGGACTACCTCAGTGCAGATGTGTCCTATGTATTCATACAGAGAGAGCTGACTACATGGCAGAGGAGTCCAACATGTCCATATACAGAGAGCTAGCTACATGGCAGATGAGTCTAACTTGTGTATATATAAAGGCAGATGAGTCCAACATATTCATACAGAGAGAGCTGGCTACATGGCTGATGAGTCTAATATGTCCATATACACAGAGCTAGCTACATGACAGGCATGTCCAATTTCTAAATATGCAGAGAACTACTTACATGGTAGATCAGTACAACATATCCATGCACAGTGAGCTAACTACATGGCAGACAAGTCCAAAATGTCCATATACAGAGATCTATCTACATGGCAGAGTAGTGCAACATGTCTATATACAGAGTTCTAGCTACGTGGCATATGAGTCCAACGTGTCCATTTACTGAGAGCATGGCAGAGTAGTACAACATGTCCATATACAGAGTACAAGCTAAATGGCAGATAGGTCCAACATGTCCATATACTGAGAGTTAGCTACATGACATTTGAGTCCAACATGTGTATCTATAGGGGACTAGCTACAAGGCAGATGAGCCCAACATGTTCATACAGAGAGAGCTGGCTACATGGCTGATGAGTCAAATATATATATACACAGACAGCTTGTTACAAGGCAGACAAATCCAATATGTTCATATACAGAGAGCTACCTAAATGGCAGATAAATCCAACATACACAGAGTTCTAGCTATATCGTAGATGAGTCCAACTTGAAAATATTCTGAGAGCTAGCTACATGGCAGAGTAGTCCAACATATCCATATACAGAATACTATCTACATGGCAGCTGAGTCTAACATGTCCATATACTGAGAGATAGCTACATGGCAGATAAATCCAATATGTACATATACTGAGAGTTAGCTACATGGAAAATGATTCCAACATGTCCATATACTGAGAGTTAGCCCATGGCTGAGGGGTCCAATATGTGTCTATACAGAGAGCTAGCTACATAGCAGACAAATCCAATATGTTCAAACACAGAGAGCTACCTACATGGTAGATCAGTCCAACATATCCATGCACAGAGAGTCAGCTACATGGTAGACGAGTCTAAAATGCCCATATACAGACTGCTCGCTAAATGGCAGTGTAGTGCAACAATTCCATATATAGAACCCTAGCTACAAAGTAGATGAGTCCAACGTGTCTATATACTGAGACCTAGCAACATGGCCGATGAGTACAACATTTCCATATACAGAGTACTAGCTACATGGCAGATGAGTCCAATGTGTCCATATACTGAGAGCTAGCTACATGGCAGATGAGTCCAACATGTGTATATATAGAGGACGAGCTACAAGTCAGATGAGTCCATCATATTCATACAAAGATAGCTGGCTACATGGCTGATGAGTCCAACATGTACATATTCAGAGAGCTAACTGCTTTGAAGGCAAGTCCTATACATTCATATACTGAGAGCTACCTACATGGCAGATCAGTCCAACATAACCATGCACAGAGAGCTAGCTATATGGCAGATGAGTCCAAAATGTCCATATACAGAGAGCTAGCTAAATGGCAGAGTAGTGCAACATTTCCATATACAGTGTTCTAGCTACATGACAGATGAGTCCAACATGACCATATTCTGGGAGCTAGCTACATGGCAGAGTAGTCCAACATTTCCCTATAGAGAGTACTAGCTACAAGCCAGATGAGTCCAACGTGTCCATATACTGAGAGTTCGCTACATGGCAGATCATTCCAACTTGTGCATATAATGAGATTTAGCCACATGGCAGATTTGTCCATCTTGTATATATATAGAGGCCTAGCTACAAGGCATATGAGTCCAACGTGTACAAACAGAGAGAGCTACATGGCAGACGAATCCAAAATGTCCATATACAGAGAGTATGCTAAATGGCAGAGGAGTGCCTCATTTCCATACACTGAGTTCTAGCTATATGGCAGATGAGTCCAACGTTTCTATATTCACAGAGTTAGCTACATGGCAGATGAATCCAACATGTCCATATAATGAGAGTTAGCGACATGGCAGATAAGTCCAACCTGTTTATATATAGAGGACTAGCTCAAGGCAGAAGAGTCCAACGTATTCACACAGAGAGACCTGGCTACATGGCAGATGGGTCCAACATGTCCATATACAGATAGCTAGCTGCATGGCAGACAAGTCCAATATGTGAATACACAGAGATCTGCCTACATGGCAGATCAGTCCAACATATCCATGGACAGAGAGCAGGCTACATGGCAGAGGAGTCCAACATGTACATACACAGACAGCTAGCTACATGGCAAAGTCATCCAACATGTCCATATGGAGAGTATTATCTACATGGCAGATGAGTCCAACGTGTTCATACAAAGAGAGCAGTGAACATGGCCGATGAGTCTAACATATCTATATACAGAGAGATAGCTACATGGAAGACAAGTCTAATATGTTCATATACAGAGAGCTACATACATGGCAGAGTAATGCAACATTTCCACATAGAGAGTTCTAGCTTCATGGCAGATGAGTCCAACATGTCCATATACTGAGAGCAAGCTACATGGAAGAGTAGTCCAACATTTCCATATACAGGGTACTAGCTAAACGGCAGATAAGTCCAACGTTTCCATAAACTCTGAGATAGCTACATGGCAGAGTAGTCCTACATGTCCATATACAGAGTACTGGCTACATAGCAGATGTGTCCAAAATGTCCATATACTGAGAGTTAGCTACATGGCAGATGACTCCAACATGTATATATAGAGGTCTAGCTACAAGGCAGATAATTCCAACATGTTCATACAGAGAGAGCTGGATACATGGCTGATGAGACAAACATGTCCCTATACAGTGATTTAGCTACATGACAGACAAGTCCAATAAGTTCATATAGAGAGAGCTACATACATGGCAGATCAGTCCAACATATCCATGCACAGAGAGCTAGCAACATGGCAGACGAGTCCAAAATGTCCATACACAGAGAGCTAGCTACATGGCAGAGTAGTGCACTATTTCCACATGCAGAGTTCTAGCTATATGGTAGATGAGTCCAACGTGGACATATACTGAGAGCTACCTACATGGCAGATTGGAGCTCTGGTAGCGTAGTGGTTACGAATCGGGCTGCGAACCTTAAGGTCAGAGGTTCGAAACTACCAGCCGCTCCGCGGGAGAAAG
>NW_006408670.1:7971464-7986405 GCF_000296735.1 Chrysochloris asiatica
GTTTCTACTCCCGTAAGGATTTACACCCTCAGAAACCCTGTACAGGGTCGCTATGGGTCGGAACCGACTCGACCGCACTTAACAACAACAACAACAACCTACATGGCAGAGTAGTCCAATATGTCCATATACAGAGGACTAGCTACAAGGCAGATGAGCCCAACATGTCCATATACTGAGAGTTACCTACATGACATATGAGTCCAACACGTGTATATTTAGATGGCTAGCTACAAGGCAGATGAGTCCAACATATTCATACAGAGAGAGATGGCTACATGGCTGATGAGTCCAATATGTCCATATACTGAGAGGTACATACATGGAAGACACGACCAACGTGTCCATATACTGAAAGTTAGCTACATGGCAGAGTAGTCCAACATGTCAATATACAAAGTACTAGTTAAATGGCAGATAAGTCCAACATATCCATATACTGAGAGTTAGCTACAAGGCAGATGACTCCAACATGTATATGTAGAGATCAAGCTACAAGACAGACGATTCCAACATGTCCATACAGAGAGATCTGGCTACATGGCTGATGACACCAACATGTCCACATACAGAGATCTAGCTAAATGGCATATAATTCCAATAAGTTCATATACAGGGAGCTACCTACATGGCATATTAGTCCAACATATCCATGCACAGAGAGCTAGCAACATGGCAGACGAGTCCAAAATGTCCATATACAGAGAGCGAGCTACATGGCAGAGTAGTACAACATTTCCATATAGAGAGCTCTACCTACATGGCAGATGAGAACAACGTGTTCATATACTGAGAGCTAGCTACATGGAAGAGTACTCCAACATGTCCATATACGGAATATTAGCTACATGGCAGAAGAGTCCAACATGTCCGTATACTGAGAGTTAGCTTCATGGCAGATGAGTCCAACATGTGTATATTTAGAGGGCTATTGACAAGGCAGAAGGATCGGATATATTCACACTGAGAGAGCTGGCTACATGGCTTATAGTCCACCGTGTCCATATACTGAGAGCTAGTTACTTGGTAGATGTGTCCAATATGTTCATATACAGGGAGCTAACTTCATGTCAGATCAGTCCAGCATATCTATGCACAGAGAGCTTGCTACATGCAGACAATTCCAAAATGTCCATATACAGAGAGCTAGCTACATGACAGTGTACTGCAACATTTTCATATACAGAGTTATAGCATCATGGCAAAGTAGTCCAACATCTCCACATACTAGCTACATATCAGATAAATCCAACATGTCTGTGTACTGTGAGTTAGCTACATGGCAGATGAGTCCAACTTGTGTATATATAGAGGACTAGCTACAAGGCAGATGATTCCAACATGTTAATACAGAGTGTGCTGGATACATGGCTGATGAGTCCAACGTGTTCATGTAGAGAGAGAAAGCTACATAGCAGAAAAGTTCATATACGGAGATCTACCTACATGGCAGATCAGTCCAACATATCCATGCACAGAGACGTAGCTACATGGCAGACGAGTCCAAAATGTCCATGTACAGATAGCTAGCTACATGGCAGAGTAGTGCATCATTTCCATATACAGATTTCTAGATACATGGCAGATGAGTCCAACATGTCCATTTACTGAGAGAAGGCTACATGGCAGATGAGTCCATCGTGTCCATATACTAAGAGTTAGCTACATGGCAATGTATTCCAACATGTCCTTATACAGAGTGTTAGCTACATGGCAGATGAGTCCTACATGTATATATAGAGGACTAGCTTCAAGGCAGATGAGTTCAACATGCTCATACACAGAGAGCTGGCTATATAGCTGATGAGTACACCATGTACATATACTGAGCGTTAGCTACATGGCAGATGAGTCCAGCATGTATATATAGAGGACTAGCTACAAGGCAGATGATTCCAACATGCTATTTCAGAGAGAGCTGGCTACATGGCTGATGAGAACAACATGTCCATATACAGAGAGCTAGCTACTCTCTGTATGAACAGAGATCAGTCCAACATATCCATGCACAGAGAGCTAGCTACATGGCAGATGAGTCCAAAATGTCCATATACAGATAGCTAGCTACATGGCAGAGTAGTGCAACATTACCACATGCAGAGTTCTAGCTACATGGCAGATGAGTTCAATGTGTTCATATACTGAGAGCTGCTACATGGCAGATGAGTCCAATATGTCCATATTCTGAGAGTTACCTACAATGCAGATGATACCAACATGTGTATATTTAGAGGGTTAGCTACAAGGCAGATGATTCAAACATATTCAAACATGTTCATAAAGATAGAGCTGGCTATATGGCTGATGAATCCAACATATCCATATACTGAAAGCTAGTTACTTGGTAGACAAGTCCATATGCAGAGAGCTACCAACCTGGCAGATCAGTCCAGCATATCTATGCACAGAGACCTTGCTACATGGCAGAGAAGTCCAACATATCCATGAACAGAGAGCCAGCTACATTTCAGACGAGTCCAAAATGTCCATATGCAGAGAGATAGCTACATGACAGAGTAGTGCATCATTTCCAAATCTAGCTACATGCCAGATGAGTCCAACGTGTCCAAATACTGAGAGCTAGCTACATGGCAGTGTAGTCCAACATGTCCATATACAGAGTATTAGCTACATGGCAGATGAGTCCAACATGGCAATATACTGAGTGTTAGCTACATGAAGACGAGTCAAACATGTGTATATATACATGATTAGCTACAAGGCAGATGAGTCCAACATCTTCATAAAGAGAGAGCTAGGTACATGGAAGACGAGTCCAAAATGTCCATATACATGGTAGATGAGGCCAACATGTGTATATATAGAGGACTAGTTACAAGGCAGATAAGTCCAAAATGTTCATACAGAGAGTGCTGGCTACATGGCTGATGAGTCCAACATGCCCATATACAGAGAACAAGCTACATGGCAGACAAGGCCAATATGTCCATATACAGAGAGCTACCTACATGGCAGATCAGTCCAATATATCCATGCACAGAGAGATAGCAACATGGCAGATGAATCCAAAATGTCCATATGCAGAGAGCTAGCTACATAGCAGAGCAGTGCAACATTTCCATATACAGAGTACTAGCTACATGGCAAATAAGTTCAACATGTCCATATACTGAGAGTTAGCTACATGTCAGAGTAGTCCAACATGTGTATATTTAGAGGGCTAGCTACAAGACAGAAAAGTCGAACATATTCACACAGACAGAGCTGGATACATGGCTGATGAGTCCAACATGTCCATATACTGACAGCTCCTACATGGCAGATTAGTCCAACATTCCCATGCACAGAGAGCTATCTACATGGAAGACAATCCAAAATGTTCATGTACAGATTGCTAGCTACATGGCAGAGTATTGAAACAATTCCATATAGAGATATCTATCTTCATGGCAGATGAGTCTAACGTGTGCATATACTGAGAGCCAGCTACATGGCAGATGAATATAAAGTGTCTGTATATTGAGAGCTAGCTACAAGGCAGAGCAGTCCAGCATGTGCATATACAGAGTACTAGCTACATGGCAGATGAGTCAAACATGTTCATATACTGAGAGCTAGTTTCTTGTTAGACAAGTCCCATAAGTTCATATGGAGAGAGCTACCAACATGGCAGATCAGTCCAGCATATATATGCACAGAGAGTTAGCTACATGGCAGACTAATCCAAAATGACCATATACAGACCACTAGCTACATGACAGAGTAGTGCAATATTTCCATATACAGAGTCCTAGCTACACGACAGATGAGTCCAACGTGTCCATATACTGAGAGCTAGCTCCATTGCAGATGAGTCCAACATGTGTATACTTAGAGGACTATCTAAAAGGCAGATGAGTCGAACATATTCATGCAGAGAGAGCTGGCTACATGGCTGATGAGACCAACATGTCCGTATACTGACAGCTAGCTACAGTGCAGACCAGTCCCATATACTCATATACAGAGAGCTACATGCATGGCAGATCATTCCAACATATCCATGTACAGAGAGATAGCTACATGGCAGATGAGTCCAACATGTCCATATACTAAGAACTAGCTACATGGCAGAGTAGTTCAACATTTCCAAATACAGAGAGCTAGCTATATGGCAGACAAGTCAAATATCTTCATATACAGAGAGCTACCTCCATGGGAGATCAGTCCAGCATCTCTATGTACAGAGAGCTAGCTACATGGCAGATGAATACAATATGTTCATATACAGAGAGCTAAATACAGTGCAGATCAGTACAACATATCCATGCACAGAGAGATAGAGACATGGCAGACAAGTCCAAAATGTCCATATACAGATAGCTAGCTACATGGCATAATAGTGCATCATTTCCATATACAGAGTTCTAGCTACATGGCAGATGAGTCCAATGTGTGCATATACTGAGAGCCAGCTACATGGCAGATGAGTACAACATGTACATATACTGAGAGTTAGCTATATGGCAGAGTAGTCCAACATGTCCATAGACAGAGTACTAGCTACATGGTAGATGAGTCCAACATGTCCATATACTGAGAGTTAACTACATCGCAAAAGAGTCCAACATGTATATATAGAACACTAGCTACAAGGCAGATGAGTCCAACATGTTCATACACAGACAGTTGGCTACATGGCTGATGAGTCCATCATGTCCATATACAGAGAGCTAGCTACATGGCAGACAAGTCCAATATTTTCATATACAGAGAGGTACCTACATGGCAGATCAGTCCAACATATCCATAAACAGAGAGCTAGCTAAATGGCAGACAAGTCCAAAATGTCCATATACAGAGAGCTGACTAAATCACAGATTTGTGCAACATTTCCATTTACAGAGTTCTAGCTACATCGCAGATGAGTCCAACGTGTCCATATACTAAGACCTAGCTACATGGCAGAGTAGTCCAACATGTCCATATACAGAGTGTTATCTAAATGGCAGATGAGTCCAACATGTATATATAGAGGACTAGCTACAAGGCAGATGATTCCAACATGCTATTTCGGAGAGCTGGCTACATGGCTGATGAAACCAACATGTCCATATACAGAAAGCTAGCTACTCTCTGTATGAACAGAGATCAGCCCAACAGATCAATGCACAGAGAGATAGCTACATGACAGATTAGTCCAAAATGTCCAAGTACAGATAGTTAACTACACGGCAGAGTAGTGCAACATTTCCATATGCAGAGTTCTAGCTACATGGCAGATGAGTCAAATGTGTCCATATACTGAGAGCTAGCTACATAGTAGATGAGTCCAAAATGTCCATATACTGAGAGTTACCTACAATGCAGATGGTACCAACATGTGTATATTTAGAGGGCTAGCTACAAGGCAGATGATTCGTATATATTCTTACAGAGAGAGTTGTCTATATGGCTGATGAGTCCAACATGTCCATATACTGAGAGCTAGTTACTTTATAGACAATTCCAATATGTTCATATGCAGGGAGCTACCTACAGGGCAGATCAGTCCAGCATATCTATGCACATAGAGCTAGCTACATGGCCCATAAGCCCAATATATCCATGAACAGAGAGCTAGCTACATGTCAGATGAGTCCAAAATGTCCATATGCAGAGAGCTAGCTACATGAGAGAGTAGTACAACATTTCCAAATACCGAGTTCTAGCTACATGCCAGATGAGTCCAATATGTCCATATACTGAGAGTTAGCTATATGAAGATGAGTCCAATATGTGTATATATAGATGATTAGCTACAATGCAGAGGAATTCAACATGATCCTACAGAGAGTGCTAGGTACATGGAAAACGAGTCCAAAATGTCCATATACATGGCTGATGAGGCCAACATGTGTATATATAGAGGACTAGCTACAAGGCATATACGTCCAACATGTTCATACAGAGAGTGCTGACTACATGGCTGATGAGTCCAACATGTCCATATACAGAGAACAAGCTACGTGGCAGACAAGGCCAATATGTTCATATACAAAGAGCTACCTACATGGCAGATCATTCCACCATATCCATGTACAGAGAGCTAGCAACATGGCAGATGAGTCCAAAATGTCCATATGCAGAGAGCTAGCTACATGGTAGAGCAGTGCAACATTTCCATATACAGAGTACTAGCTAGATGAGTCCAACATGTCCATATACTGAGAGTTATCAAGATGTCAGAGTAGTACAACATGTGTATATTTAGAGGGCTAGCTACAAGACAGATGAGTTGAACATATTCATACAGACAGAGCTGGCTACATGGCTGATGAGTCCAACATGTCCATATACTGACAGCCCCTACATGGCAGACAAGTCCAATATGTTCATATACAGAGAGCTACCTACATGGCAGATGAGTCCAACATATCCATGCACAGAGAGCTAGCTACATGGCAGAAGAGTCCAAAACGTTCATATAAAAAGATTGCTAGCTACATGGCAGAGTCGTGCAACAATTCCTTATACAGATATATAGTTACATGGTAGATGAGCCCAACATGTGCATATACTGAGAGCCAGCTACAAGGCAGATGAGTCCAAAGTGTCCATATACTGAGAGCTAGCTACAGAACAGAGTAGTCCAGCATGTCCTTATACAGAGTACTAGCTACATGGCAGATGATTCCAACATGTCCTTATACTGAGAGCTAGTTACTTGGTAAACAATTCCCTTAAGTTCATATGAAGAGAGCTACCGACATGGCAGATCAGTCCAACATATATATGCAAAGAGGGCTAGCTACATGGCAGACTAGTCCAAAATGACCATATACAGATCATTAGCTACATGACAAAGTAGTGCAATATTTCCGTATACAGAGTTCTAGAAACGTGTCAGATTAGTCCAATGTGTCCATATATTGAGAGCTAGCTACATGGCAGATGTGTCCAACATGTTTATATTTAGAGGACTATCTAAAAGGCAAATGAGTTGAACATATTCATACAGAGAGAGAAGGCTACATGGCTGATGAGACCAACATGTCCATATATTGACAACTAGCTACATGGCAGACCAGTCCCATATATTCATATAAAAAGAGCCACCTTCATGGCAGATTAGTAGAACTTTTCCATGCACAGAGAGCTAGCTCCATGGTAGACGAATCCAAAATGTCCATATACACAGATCTAGCTACATGACCGATTAGTGCAACATTTTCATATATGCACTTCTTGATACATGGCAGATGAGTCCAATGTGTCCATATACTGAGAGTTAGCTACATGCCAGATGAGTCCAACATGTGTATATATAGAGGACTAGCTACAAGGCAGATGAGTCCAACATGTTCATTCAGAGAGATCTGGCTACATGGCTGATGAGTCCAACATGTCCATATACTGAAAGCTACCTAAATGCCAGATCTGTCCAAGATATCCATGCCCAGAGAGCTAGCTACATGGCAGACAATTCTAAATGACCATATACAGAGAGCTAGCTACATGGTAGCATAGTGCAACATTTCCATATACAGATTTCTAACTATATGGCAGATGAGTCCAACGTGTCCTTATACTGAGAGCAAGTTACTTGGTAAACAATTCCCTTAAGTTCATATGAAGTGAGCTACCGACATGGCAGATCAGTCCAACATATATATGCAAAGAGGGCTAGCTACATGGCAGACTAGTCCAAAATGACCATATACAGATCATTAGCTACATGACAAAGTAGTGCAATATTTCCGTATACAGAGTTCTAGAAACGTGTCAGATTAGTCCAACGTGTCCATATATTGAGAGCTAGCTACATGGCAGATGTGTCCAACATGTTTATATTTAGAGGACTATCTAAAAGGTAAATGAGTTGAACATATTCATACAGAGAGAGAAGGCTACATGGCTGATGAGACCAACATGTCCATATATTGACAGCTAGCTACATGGCAGACCAGTCCCATATATTCATGTAAAAAGAGCCACCTTCATGGCAGATTAGTAGAACTTTTCCATGCACAGAGAGCTAGCTCCATGGCAGACGAATCCAAAATGTCCATATACACAGATCTAGCTACATGACCAATTAGTGCAACATTTCCATATACGCACTTCTTGATACATGGCAGATGAGTCCAATGTGTCCATATACTGAGAGTTAGCTACATGCCAGATGAGTCCAACATGTGTATATATAGAGCACTAGCTACAAGGCAGATGAGTCCAACATGTTCATACAGAGAGAGCTGGCTACATGGCTGATGAGTCCAACATGTCCATATACTGAAAGCTACCTAATTGCCAGATCTGTCCAAGATATCCATGCCCAGAGAGCTAGCTACATGGCAGATAATTCCAAAATGACCATATACAGAGAGCTAGCTACATGGTAGAATAGTGCAACATTTCCGTATACAGATTTCTAACTACATGGCAGATGAGTCCAACGTGTCCATATACTGAGATATAGCTACATGGCAGAGTCGTCCAACATGTCCATATACAGAGTACAAGCTACATGACAGATGAGTCCAACATATCCATATATTGTGAGTTAGCTATATGGCAGATGATTCCAACATATGTATATATAGAGGATTAGGTACAAGGCAGATGAGTCCAACAAGTTCATACAGAGAGAGTTGGGTACATGGCTGATGAGTTCAACTTATAGATATACAGAGAGCTAGGTACATGGCAGAAAAGTGGAATATATTCACATACAGTGAGCTCTCTACATGTAAAAATAGTCCAAAATATCCATGCATAGAGAGCTAGCTACATGTCAGACGATTCCAAAATGTCCATATACAGAGAGCCAGCTACATGGCAAATTAGTGCAACATCTCCACATACAGAGTACTAGCTACATTGCAGATGATTCCAAAGTGTCCATATACTGAGAGCTAGATACATGGCAGAGTAATCCAACATGTCCATCTACAGAGTACTAGCTACATGGCAGATGACTCCATCATGTCCATAAACTTAGAGTTAGCTACATGGCAGATGAGTCAAACGTGTATATTGAGAGGGCTAGCTACAATGCAGATGAGTCCAACAGGTTCATACAGAGTGAACTGGCTATATGGCTGAGGAGTCCAAATGTTCATATACTAAGTGCTAGCTACATGGCAGACAAGTCCAAAATGTTCATGTGTAGAGAGGTACCTACATGGCAGATCAGTCGAAGATATCAATGCACAGAGAGCTAGGGACATGGCAGACGAGTCCAAAATGTCCACATGCAGAGAGCTAGCTTCATAACTGAGTAGTGCAATATTTCCATATACAGAGTACTAGCTACATGGCAGATGAGTCCAACATGTATTTATAGAGGACTAGCTTCAAGGCAGATGAGTCCAACAGGTTCACACAGAGAGAGCTGCTAAATGGCTGATGAGTCCAACATGTCCATATACAGATTGCTAGCTACATGGCAGACCAGTCCCATATGTTCATATACAAAGAGGTAACTATATGGTAGATCAGTCCAGCATATCTAGGCACAGAGAGCTAGCTACATGGCAGAGGAGCCCAAAATATCCATATACAGATAGCTAGCTACATGACAGAATAGTGCAACATTTCCATACACAGAATTCTAGCTACAAGGCAGTTTAGGCCATCGTGTCTATATACTGAGAGATAGCTACATGACAGACTAGTCCAACATGTTCATATACTGAGAGTTAACTAAATGGCAGTTGAGTCCAACATGTGAATATATAGAGGACTAGGTACAAGGCAGATGAGTCCAACATGTTCATCCAGAGAGAGGTGACTACATGTCAGATGAGTCCAAAATGTCCATATACATAGAGCTAGCTACATGGCAGTGTAGTGCAACAATTCCATAAACAGAGTTCTAGCTTCATGGAAGATGAGTCCAACGTGTCCATATACTGAGAGCTAGCTCCATGGGAAAGTTGTCCAACATGTGCATATACAGAGGACTAGCTACATGACAGATGAGTGTAACATGTCCATATACTTAGAGTTAGCTACATGGCAGATGAGTCCAACATGTGTATATATAGTGTACTAGCTACAAGTTAGATGAGTCCAACATGTTCATACAGAGAGTGCTGGCTACATGACTGACGAGTCCAAAATGTCCATATACAGAGAGCTACCTACATGGCAGAGTAGTGCAACATTTCCATATACAGAGTTCTAGCTACATGCAAGATGAGTCTAAAGTGTCCATATAATGAGAGCTAGCTACATGGCAGTGGTCCAACATGTCCATATAGAGAGTACTAGGTACATGGCTGATGTGTCCAATGTGTCCATATACTGAGTGCTACCAAAATGGCAGATCAGTCCAAAATATCCATGTACCGAGAGCGAGCTACATGGCAGACGAGTCCAAAATGTCCATATACAGAGAGCTAGCTACATTGCAGGGTAATATACTATTTCCATATACAGAGTTTTAGCTACAAGGCAGATGAGTCCAACTTATCTATATATAGAGCAAGCTACAAGGTAGAGTAGTGCAACATTTCCATATACAGAGTTCTAGCTTCATGGCACATGTGTCCAACGTTTCCAAATACTGAGAGCTAGTTCCATGTCAGAGTAGTCCAACATATCGATATATAGGGTACTAGCTACATGGCAGATGAGTCCAACATGTCTATATACAGAGAGATAGCTATATGGCAGACAAGACCAATTTGTTCATGTACAGATAGCTACCTACAAGGCAGATCAGCCCAACATATCCATGTACAGAGAGCTAGCTACATGCAGACGAGTCCAAAATGTCCATATACAGAAAGCAAGCTACATGGCAGAAGGGTCCAAACTGTTCATATACTGAGAACGAGCTACATGGCAGAGTAGTCAAAAATGTTCATATACAGGGTACTGGCTACAAGACAGATAAGTTCAACATGTCCATGTGCAGAGAGCTAACTACATGGCAGACATGTCCAACATGTTCATATACAGAGAGCTACCTAATTGGCAGATCAGTCCAACATATCCATGTACAGAGAGCTAAGTACATAGCAGACTACTCCAAAATGTCCATATACAAAGACCTAGCTACATAGCAGGGTGGTGCAACATTTCTATATACACAGTTCTAGCTACATCTCAGATGAGTCCAACATGTCTATACACAGAGAGCTTCCTACATAGCTGAATAGTGCAACACTTCCATATACATAGTTCTAGTTGCATGACAGACGTGTCCAACGTGTCCATATTCTGAGAGCTAGCTACAAGGCAGACAAGTCCAATATGTTCTTATAGAGAGAGCTACCTACTTGGCAGATCAGTCCAACATATTCATGTACAGATAGCTAGCTACATGGCTGACAAGTCCAAAATGTCCATATACAGAGATATAGCTACAGGGCATCAAAGTGCAACATTTCCATATACAGAGTTCCAGCTACATAGCAGATGTGTCCAACGTGTCCATATACTGAGAGCTAGCTTCATGGCAGATCAGTCCAAAATATCCATGCACAGAGAACTAGCTGCATGTCAGACGAGTTCCAAATGTCCATATACAGAGAGCTAGCTACATGACAGAGTAGTGCATCATTTCCATATACAGAGTTCAATCTACATGGCAGATGAGTCCAAAGTGTCCTTATACTGAGAGCTAGCTACATGGCAGACAAGCCAATATGTTCATATACTGAGAGTTACCTACTTGGCATATCAGTCCAACATATCCATTTACAGAGAGCTAGCTTCATGGAAGAAGAGTCCAATATGTCCATATACAGAGAGTTAGCTACATGGCAGGGTAGAGCAACATTTCCATATACAGACTTTTAGCTTCAAGGCAGATGAATCCAACTTATCTATATACAGAGAGCTAGGTACATGGCAGAGTAGTTCATCATTTCCATATTCAGAGTTCTAGCTACATGGCAGAAGTGGCCAACATGTCCCTGAATTGAGAGCAAGCTACATGGCCGAGTAGTCCAACAAGTCCATATTCAGTGTACTATCTACATGGCAGATGTGTCCAACGTGTCCATATACTGAGAGCCACCTACATGGCAAACAAGTCCAATATGTGTATAGAAAGAGAGCTACCTACTTCGCAGATCAGTCCAACATATCCATTTACAGAGAGCTAGCTTCATGGCAGAAGAGTCCAAAATGTCCATATACATAGAGATAACTACATGGAAGTGTAGTGCAACATTTCCATATACAGAATTCTAGCTACAAGGCAGATGAGTCCTACTTGTCTATATTCAGAGAACTAGCTATATGGCAGAGTAGTGCAGCATTTCCATATACAGAGTTCTAGGTACATGGCAGATGTGTCCAACGTGTCCACATAGAGTGTACTGGCTACATGGCAGATGAGTTCAACATGTCCATATACTGAGAGCCACCTACATGGCAGACAAGTCCAATATGTTCTTATACAGAAAGCTAACTACTTGGCAGATCAGTCTAACACATCCATGTACATGGAGCTAGCTACAAGGCAGATGAGTCCAAAATGAACATATGCAGAGAGGTAGCTACATGGCAAGGTAGTGCAACATATCCATGTGCAGAGTTCTAGCTATAAGGCAGATGAGATCAACTTGTCTATATAGAGAGAGCTAGCTACATGGAAAAGTAGTACAACGTTTCCATATACAGAGTTCTAGCTACATGACAAATGTGTCCATCGTGTCCATATACTGAAAGCTAGCTACATGGCAGAGTAGTCTAACATGTCCATATTCAGGTGTTTTCACTACATGGCCACTGTGTATAACGTGTCCATAAACTGAGAGCCACCTACATGGTAGAAAAGTACTATATGTTGTTATACAGAGTCCAATATGTTCAAATATAGAGAACGACCTTCTTGGTAGATCAATCCAACATATCCATGGACAGAGAGCTTGGTACATAGCAGACTACTCCAAAATGTCCATATACAGAAAGCTAGCTACATGGCAGGGTAGTGAAACATTTCCATGTACAGTGTTCTAGGTAAAAGGCAGTCCAATTTGTCTATATACAGAGAGCTATCTACGTAGCTACCTACGTTGCAGAATAGTGCAACATATCCATATACAGAGTTCTAGGTACATGGTAGATATGTCCAATGTGTCCATATACTGAGAGCTAATTAGAAGGCAGAGTAGTCCACCATGTCCATATACTGAGAGCTAGCTAAATGGCAAACAAATCCAATATGTATATATACAAAAAGCTAGCTACATGGAAGGGTAGTGCAACATTTCCTTATACAGAGTTCAAGCTCCAAGGCAGTTGAGTCAAACTTGTCTATATACAGAGCGCAAGCTACATGTCAGAGTAGTGCATCATTTCCATATGCAGAGTTCTACCTACAAGGAAGATGTGTCCAACTTGTCTATATACAGAAAGGTAGCTACATGGCAGAGTATTGCAACATTCCATATACAGAATTCAAGCTACATTGCAGATGTTTCCAACGTGTCCATATACTGAGAGCCACTTACAAAGCAGACAAGTCCAATATGTTCATATACAGAGAGCTTCTGACTTCGCAGATCAGTCCAATATATCCATACATAGAGAACTAGCTACATGGAATATGCATCCAAAATGTCCATTTACAGAGAGCTAGCTATATGCCAAGGTAGTGCAACATTTCCATATACAGAGTACTAGCTACAAGGCAGATGAGTTCAACTTGTCTATATACAGAGAGCTAGCTACACGGCAAAGTAGTGCTACATTCCCATATACAGAGTTCTAGGTACATGGCAGATTTGTCCAAAGTGTCCATATACTGAGAGCTAGCTACATGGCAGGCAAGTCCAATATGTTCATATACAGAGAGCTACCTACTTGTTATATCAGTCCAACATAAGCATGTACAGAGAGCTAGCTTTATGCAGATTAGCCCAAAATGTCGATACACAGAGAGATAGCTACACGGTAGTGTAGTGAAACATTTCCATATACAGAGTTCTAGCTACAAGGCAGATGATTCCAACTTGTCTATATACAGAAATCTAACTACATGGCAGGGAAGTGCAACATTTCCATAAACAGAGTTCTAGTTACATGGCAGATGAGTCCAACGTGTCCATATACTGAGAGCTAGCTACATGGCAGACAAGTCCAATATGTTCATATACAGAGAACTACCTACTTCGTAGGTCAGTGTAACATATCCATGTGCAGGGAGCTAGCTACATGGCAGAGGAGACCAAAATGTCCATATACACAGAGCTAGCTACATGGCAGGGTAGTGCAACATTTCCATATACAGCGTTCTAGGTACAAGGCAGATGAGTCCATCTTGTCTATATACAGAGCTACCATTCTCCTTTGGACATTTTGGACTTGTCTGCCGTGTAGCTAGCTCCATGTACTTGGATATTTGGAATTATCTGCCAAGTAGGTAGCTCTCTGTATATGAACATGGAATACTGGGCCACAAGGCTGTTTAACTCCAAGTTGCGGAAAGCCTCATCTCTCTCACATGGAGGGCCTGGAGGATTTGAACTGCTGAACTCGGCGTTCACAGCCATAATTTCAACCACTACACTACCAGGCCTTCCTTGAAGATGGCAGATTGGGTAGACGGGTAGTGAGGAGCTCAGTCAACAACAACACGGAATACCTGGTCAAGAGGACTCATGAGTTTGTGTTGGAACTCTGTAACAAATATTAAGGTATGTTTGGCAGTTCGGAGGGTTTATAGCTGGGGAATTTGGAGAAGAATCCAGAAATTCATTATTTTTTGGATCAAGACACTCATCTGTTCCAGGAGCCGCCATCTTGGGAAAGCTTATCTTGATTGTACCAGGACTGATAGGATTAGGAGAGAACATCTTGATTGTATCTTGATTGTATCTTATATATATATCTTGATTGTATCAAGATTGACATCGAAATGTAAAGAGACAGTATAGACATAAAACCAAATGGCCACCACTCATCTGTCTGTCGTGCTGTGGTGGTTTGAGTTGCTGTGATTCTGAGGGCTATGCCACCGGTGTTTTAAATAACCAGCAAGGTCACCCATGGTGGACAG
>NW_006408670.1:7989710-7994064 GCF_000296735.1 Chrysochloris asiatica
GAGTCCAAAATGTCCATATACAGAGAGCTAGCTACATGGCAGGGTAGTGCAACAATTCCATGTACACAGTTCTAGCTACAAGGCAGAGGATTACAAATTGTCCATATACAGAGAGCTAGCTACATGTCAGTGTAGAGAAACATTTCCATATACAGATTTCTAGCTACATGGCAGATGTGTCCAACATTTCCATATACTGAGAGAGCTACCTAATTGTAAGATCGGTCCAACATATCCATGTACAGTGAGGTAGCTACATGGCTGACGAAGTAAAAATGTCCATATACAGATAGCTAGCTACATGGCAAGGTATGGAATCATTTCCATATACAGAGTTCTAGCTACAAGGCAGATGAGTAAAAATTGTCTATATACAGAGAGCTAACTACATGGCAGGGTAGTGCAACATTTCCATATACAGAGTTCTAGCTACATGGCAGATGTGTACATTGTGTACATATACTTAGAGCTACCTACATGGCAGATCAGTAGAAACATTTCCCATATATAGAGTTCTAGGTACATGGCAGACGTGTCCAATGTTTCCCTACACTGAGAGATAGCTACATGGCAGAGAAGTAAAATATGTCCATATACAGGGTACTAGGTACATGGCAGATAAGTCCAAAATGCCCATATACTGATAGCAAGCTACATGGCAGACAAGTCCAATATGTTCATATACAGAGAGCTACTTTCGTGGCAGATCAGTCCAACATATCCATGTACAGAGAGCTAGCTACATGGCAGAGGAGTCCAAAATGTCCATATTCAGAGGGCTAGCTACATGGCACGGTAGTGCATCATTTCCATGTACAGAGTTCTAACTACATGGCACATGTGTACAAGGTGCCAATATATTGAGAGCTCCCAACATGGCAGACAAGTCCAATATGTTCATATACAGAGATCTACCATCTTGGCAGATCACTTCAATATATCCATGTACAGAAAGCTGGCTTCATGGAAGACGAGTCCAAAATGTACATATACAGAGAGCTTGCCACATAGCAGGGTAGTGCAATATTTACATATACAGAGTTCTAGCTACAAGGCAGATGAGTCCAACTTGTCTATATACAGAGAGCTAGCTACATGGAAGCGTAGTGCAACATTTCCATATACAGGGTTCTAACTAAATGGCAGATGTGTCCATCATGTCCATATTCTGAGAGCTAGCTACTTGGCAGACAAATCCAATATGTTCATATTCAGAGAGCTACCTACTTGGCAGATCGGTCGAACATATCCATGTGCAGTGAGCAAGCTACATGGGAGATGAGTCGAAAATGTCCATATACAGTGAGTTACCTACATGGCAAGGTATGGAATCATTTCCATATACAAAATTCAAGCTACAAGGCAGATGAATAAAAATTGTCTATATACAGAGATCTAACTACATGGCAGGATAGTGCAACATTTCCATATACAGAGTTCTAGCTACATGGCAGATGTGTACATCGTGTACATATACTTAGAGCTACGTACATGGCAGATCTGTAGAAACATTTCCCATATATAGAGTTCTAGGTACATGGCAGATGTGTCCAAAATTTTCCTACACTGTAAGGTAGCTAAAAGGCACATCAGAACAATATATATATACAAAGGGTATTATGTACATGGCAGATGAGTCTGAAATGCCCATATTCTGAGAGCTAGCTACATGGCAGAGTAGTGCAACATTTCACTATACAGAGTTCTAGCTACATGGCAGATATGTCCAACGTGTCCATATATTGAGAGCTTCCTGCATGGCAGAGTAGTCCAACATGTCCATATTCCGGGTAGTAGCTACATGGCAGATGTGTCCAACGTGTCCATATACTCAGAGCCACCTACATGGCAGACAAGCTCAATACATTCATATACAGAGAACTACCTACTTGGTAGATCGTTCCAACATATCCATGTACAGAGAGCTAACTACATGGCAGACGAGTCCAAAATGTCCATAGACAGAGAGCTAACTACATGGCAGGGTAGTGCAACATTTCCATATACAGAGTTCTAGCTACAGGGCAGATGAGTCCATCTTGTCTATATACAGAGAGCCAGTTACTTGGAGTGTAGTGCAACATTTCCATATACAGACTTCTAGCTACATTGCAGATGAGTCCAACATGTCCATATGCTGAGAGCCAGCCACATGGCAGAGCAGTCCAACATGTCCATATACAGGGTACTACGTACATGGCAGATGAGTTCAAAATGTCTACATACGGAGAGCTAGCTACATGGCAGACAAGTCCAATATGTTCATATACAGGAGCTACCTATTTCACAGATCATTGAAACATATCCAGATACAGAGAGCTAGATACATGTCAGACGAGTCCAAAATGTCCATATACAGAGAGCTAGCTGCATGGTGGTGTAGTATAGCATTTCCATATACAGAGTTCTAGCAACATAGCAGATGTGACCAAGGTGTCCATATATTGAGAGCTACCTACATGGCAGACAAGTACAATATGTTCATATACAGAGAGCTAACTACTTGGAAGATCAGTCCAACATATCCATGTACGCAGAGCTAGCTATATGGCAGACAAGTCCAAAATGTCCATGTGCAGAGGGCTAGCTACATGGCAGGGTAGTGCAACATTTCCATATACAGAGTTCTAGCTACAAGGCAGATGAGTGCAACTTGTCTATATACAGGTATCTAACTACAAGGAGCTCTGGTAGCATAGTGGTTAAAAATTGGGCTGCAAACCTTAAGGTCAGCGGTTCGAAACTACCAGCTGCTCCGCGGGAGAAAGATGAGGCTTTCTACTCCCTTAAAGATTTACACCCTCGGAAACCCTATACAGGGTCACTATGGGTCGGAACCGACTCGATGGTACATAACAACAACAACTACAAGTCAAGGTAGTGTAACATTTCCATATACAGAGTTCTAGCTACATGGCAGAAGTGTCCAATGTGTCCATATACTGAGAGCTAGCTACATTGCAGAGTAGTCCAACATGTCCATATTCAGGGTACTAGCTACGTAGCAGATGTTTCCAACGTGTCCATATACTGAGAGCCACCTACATGGCAGACAACTCAATATGTTCATATACAGAGAACTACCTACTTGCCAGATCAGTCCAACATATCCATGTACAGAGAGCTAGCTACATGGCAGACGATTCTACCATGTCCATATACAGAGAGCTAGCTATATGGCAGGGTAGTGCAACATTTACATATACAGAGTTGTAGGTACAAGTCAGATGAGTCCAACTTGTATATATAGAGAGAGCTAGGTACATGGCAGAGGAGTGCAACATTTCCATATACAGAGTTCTAGGTACATGGCAGAGATGTCCAAGGTGTCTATACACTGAGAGTATATGGCAGATCAGTCCAACATGTCCAAATAGAGGGTACTAGCGACATGTCAGATGATTCCAACTTGTATATATAGAGAGAGCTGGCTACATGTCATAGTAGTGAAATATTTCCATATAATGAGTTCTAGCTACATGGCAGATGGGACAAAGGTGTTCATAAACTGAGAGCTACCTACTTGTCAAATCAGTCCAAAGTATCCATGTACAGAGAGCTAGCTACATGGCAAATTAGTCCAAAATGTCCATATACAGAGAGCTCGCCATATGGCAGGGTAGTGCAACATTTCCATATACAGAGTTCCAGCAACAAGGCAGAGGAGTACAACTTGTCTATATACAGAGAGCTAGCTACATAGCAGGGTAGTGCAACATTTCCATATACAGAGTTCTTGCTACAAGGCAGATGATTCCAACTTATCTATATACAGAGAGATAGCTACATGGAAGTGTATTGCAACATTTCCATATACAGAGTTCTAGCTACATGGCAGATGTGTCCAACGTATCCATATACTGAGAGCTAGCTACATCGCAGAGTAGCGCAACTTTTCCATAATCAGAGTTCAAGCTATATGTCAGACGAGTCCAAAATGTCCATATACAGAGAACTAGCTACATGGCATGGTAGTGCATCATTTCCATATACAGAGTTCTAGCTACATGGCAGATGTGTCCAAGGTGCCCATATATTGAGAGCTACCTACATGGCAGAAAAGTCCAATATGTTCATATACAGAGAGCTACCTACTTGGTAGATCAGTTCAACATATACATGTACGGAGAACTGGCTAAATGGCAGATGAGTACAAAATGTCCATATACAGAGGGCCAGCTACATGGCAGGGTAGTGCAACATTTCCATATACAGAGTTCCAGCAACAAGGTAGAGGAGTACAACTTGTCTATATTCAGAGAGCTAGCTACATGGCAGGGTAGTGCAACATTTCCATATACAGAGTTCTTGCTACAAGGCAGATGATTCCAACTTATCTATATACAGAGAGATA
>NW_006408670.1:7995449-7997193 GCF_000296735.1 Chrysochloris asiatica
TTGGACTGATCTGATATGTAGGTAGCTCTCTGTATATGAACATATTGGACTTGTCTGCCATGTAGCTAGCTCTCAGTGTATGGACATGTTGGACTCATCAGCCATGTAGCCAGCTATCTGTATATGAACCTGTGGGACTCATCTGCCTTGCAGCGAGTCCTCTAAATATACACATATTGTACTTATATGCCATGTAGCTATCTCTCAGCATATGGATACGTTGGACTAATCAGCCATGTAGGTACAACTCTGTATATGGAAATGTTGCACTACTCTGTCATGTATTCAGCTCTCTTTATATGGAAATATTGGACTCGTCTGTCTTGTAGCTAGCTCTCTGTACATGGATATGTTGGACTGATCTGTCATGTAGGTAGCTCTGTATATATGCATACATTGGACTCATCAGTCATGTAGCCAGATCTCTGTGTATGAACATGTTGGAATCATCTGCCATGTAGCCAGCTCTCTGGTATGGACATGTTGGACTCATCTGCTTGTAGCTAACTCTCTAAATATACACTTGTTGGATTCTTCTTCCATGGAGCTAGCTGTCAGTTTAAGGACATGTTGCACTACTCTGCCATCTAGCTAATCTCTGTATATGGACATTTTGAACTGGTCTGCCATGTAGCTAGCTCTCTGTACTTGGATAATTTGGACTGATATGACATTTAGATAGCTCTCGTTGTATGAACATATTGCACTTGTCTGCCATGTAGCTAGCTCTCAGTATAGGGACATGTTATGCTCATCAGCCATGTAGCCAGCTATCTGTGTATGAACATGTTGGACTCATCTGCCTTGTGCCTAGTCCTATAAATATACACTTTGTTGGACTCATCTGCCATGTAGCTAACTCTCTGTAATTGGACATGTTGGACTCATCTGCCATATAGCTAGTACTCTGTATATGGACATGTTTGACTACTCTGCCATGTAGCTAGCTTTCAGTATATGAACATGTTGGACTCATCTGCATGTATCTAATACTCTGTATATGGACATGTTGGACTACTCAGCTATGTAGCTAGCTGTCACTATATGGACACGTTGGACTCCTCTGCCATGTATCTAGAAATTTGTATATGGAAATGTTGCAGTATCCTGCCATGTAGCTAGCTCTTTGTATATTGACACATTGGAGTCATCTGCCATGTAGCTAGAACTCTGTATATGGAAATGTTGCTCTACTCTGCCATGTAGCTAGCTGTCTATATATGGACATTTTGGACTCATCTGCCATGTATCTAGCTCTCTGTACATGGATACATTGAACTGATCTGCCATATATATGAACATATTGGACTTGTCTGCCATGTGGCTAGCTCTCAGTTTATGGACATGTTGGATTCAACAGCCATGTATCCAGCTCTGAGAGTATGAACATTTTGGACTCATCTGCCTTACAGCTAGCCCTCTCTATATACACATGTTGGACTCATCTGAAACATAGCTGGCTCTCAGTATATGGACATATTGGACTCATCTGCCAGGTATCTAGAATTCTGTATATGGAAATGTTACACTACTCTGCCATGTAGCTCTCTGTAGATGGACACGTTGGACTCATCAGCCATGTAGCTAGAACTCTGTATATGGACATGTTGGACTACTCGGCCATGTAGATAGCTCTCAGTATATGAGCACATTGGACTCATCTGCAATGTAGGTAGAACTCTGAATATGGAAATGTTGCACTACTCTGCCATTTACCTAGCCCTCTGTATATGGACAAGTTGGA
>NW_006408670.1:7997728-8001236 GCF_000296735.1 Chrysochloris asiatica
GTATTTGAACATATTGGACTTGTCTGCCATGTAGCTAGCTCACTGTATATGGACATATTGTACTAATCAGCCATGTAGCCAGCTCTCTCTGTATGAACATGCTGGACTCATCTGCCCTCTAGCTAGTCCTCTATATATACACATGTTTTACTCACCTGCCATGTAGTTAACTTTAAGTATATGGACATGTTGGACTCATCTGCCATGGAGCTAATACTCTGTATATGAAGATATTGGACTTGTCTGTCATGTAGCTAGCTCTCTGTATATGGACATGTTGGACTTATCAGCCTTGTAGCCAGTACTCTGTGTAGGAACATGTTGGACTCATCTGCCTTGTAGTTAGCCCTCTAAATATATACATGTTGGATTCATCTGCCATGTAGCTAGCTATCAGTATATGGACATGTTGCACTACTCTGCCATATAGCAAGCTCTCGATATATGGACATTTTGGACTTGTCTGCCATGAAGCCAGCTCTCTATACTTGGACATTTTGGATTGATCTGACACGTTGGTAGTTCTCGGTATATCAACATATTGGAAATGTCTGCTATGTAGCTAGCCCTCAGTATATGGACAGGTTGGAGTCATCAGACATGTAGCCAGCTATCTGTATATGAACATGATGCACTCATCTGCCTTCTGCCTATCCCTCTAAATATGCACATGTTGGCCTCATCTCCCATGTAGATAACTCTCAGTATATGGACATGTTGGACACATCTGCCATGTAGCTACTGCTATGTATATGGACATGATCAACTACTCTGCCCTGTAGCTAGCTCTCAGTATATGGAAATGTAGGACAACTCTGCCATATAGCTAGAACTCTGTATATGGAAATGTTGCACTACTCTGCCATGTAGCAAGCTCTCAGTATATGGACATGTTGGAATCCTCTGCCATGTAGCTAGAACCTTGTTTGTGGACATGATGGACTACTCTGCCATGTAGCTAGCTCTCTGTATATGGACATTTTTGACTCGTCTACCATGTAGCTAGCTCTCTTTACATGGGTACCTTGGAATGATGTGCCATGTAGGTAGTTCTCTCTATATGAATATATTGGAATTGTCTGTCATGTAGCTAGCTGTCTGTATATGAACATGTTGATCTCATCACTCATATAGCCATCTGTCTGTGTATGAACATGTTGGACTCAACTGCCTTGTAGCTAGGTCTCCTTATATGGACATGATGGACTTATCTGTCATGGAGCTAGAACTCTGTATATGGACATGTTGTACTATGGTGCCATTCAGCTACCACTCTTTATATGGACATTTTGGACTCGTCTGACATGTAGCTAGCTCTCTATACATGGATATGTTGCACTGATGTGTCATGTAGGTAGCTCTCTGTATATGAACATATTGGACTTGTCTGCCATGTAGCTAGCTCTCAGTATATGGACATGTGGGACTCATCAGCCATGTAGTCAGCTATCTGTATATGAACATTTTGGACTAATCTGCCTTGTAGCTAGGCCTCTAAATATACACTTGTTGGACTCATCTGCCATGTAGCTAACTCTCAGTATATAGACATGTTGGACTCATCTGCCAAGTAACTAGTACTCTGTATATGGACATCTTGGATTACTCTGCCATTTAGTTAACTCTCAGTATATGGACATGTAGGACTACTCTGCCATGTAGTTAGAACTCTGTGTATGGAAATGTTGCACTACTCTACCATGTAGCTACCTCTCAGTATACGGACACGTTGGAATCATCTGTCATGTAGCGAGAACTCTGTATATTGACATGTTGGAGTACTCTGCCATGTAGTTAGTTCTCAGTATATGGACTCATTGGACTCATCTGCCATGTAGCTAGAAGCCTTTATATGGAAATGTTGTACTACTCTGACATGTAGCTAGATCTCTGTATATGGAAACATAGAACTCATCTTCCATGTAGCTAGAATTCTGTATATGAGAAAAGTTGCACTACTCTGCCATGTAGCGAACTCTCTATATATGTACGTTTTGAACTCATCTGCTATGTAGCTAGCTCTCTATACATGGATAAGTTGTACTGATCTGTCATGTAGGTAGCTCTCTGTATATGAATATATTGGACTGTCTGCCATTTAGCTAGCTCTCAGCGTATAGACACGATGGACTCATTCACAATGTAGCCAGCTCTCTTTGTATGAACATGTGGGATTCATCTGTCTTTTATAGAGCCCTCTAAATACACACATGTTGGACTGATCTGCCATGTAGCTAACTCTCTGTATATGGACACGTTGTACTCATCTGCCATGTAGCTAGAACTCTGTATATGGAAATGTTTCACTAATATGCCATGTAGCAAGCTCTCTGTATATGTACATTTTGGACTCATCTGTCATGTAGCTAGCTCTCTATACATGAATATGTTCGACTGATCTGCCATGAAGGTTGCTCTTTGTATAAGAAAAAATTGGACTGGTCTGCCTTTTAAGTAGCTCTCTGTATATAGACATGTTGGACTCATCAGCCATATAGCCAGCTCTCTGTATATGAACATGTTGGACTCATCTGCCTTGAAGCTAGCTCTCCTTATATGGACATGTTGTACTCATCTACCATGTGGCTAGTACTCTGTATATGGACATGTTGGATTCCTCTGCCATGTAGCTAGCTGACATTATATGGACACGTTGAACTCATCTGCCATGTAGCTAGCAATTTGTATATGGAAATGTTGCACTACTCTGCCATGTAGCTATCTCTTTGTATATGGACATGTTGGACTCATCTGTCAGGTATCATGAACTCTGTATATGGCAAAGTTGTACTACTCTGCCTTGTAGCTAGCTCTCTGTACTTGGATATGTTGGACTGCTCTGCCATGAAGGTAGCTCTCTGTATATGAACGTATTGGATTTGGCTGACATGTAGCTTGCTCTCAGTTTTTGGACATGTTAGACTCATCAGCCATGTAGCCAGCTTTTGAATATGAATATGTTGGACTCACCTGCCATGTAGCTAACTCTCAGTATATGGACATATTGGACTCATCTGCAGTGTAACTAGTACTCTCTATATGGACATGTTGGACTACTCTGCCATGTAGCTAGATCTCAGTACATGGACATGTTGGACTCATCTGCCATGTAGCTAGAACTTTGTATATGGAAATGCTGTACTACTCTGCCATTTAGCTACCTCTCTGTATATGTACACATTGGACTCATCTGCCATGTAGCTAGTATGCTGTATATGGAAATATTGCAGTACTCCACCATGTAGCAAGGTCTCTGTATATGGATATTTTGGTCTCGTCTGCCATGTAGCTAGCACTCTGTACATGGATATGTTGGACTTATCTGTAATGTAGATTTGTTGTTTTTGTTGTTAAGTGCCATCGAGTCGGTTCCGACCCATAGTGACCCTGTACAGGGTTTCCGAGGGTGGAAATCTTTACGGGAGTAGAAAGCCTCATCTTTCTCCTGCGGAGCAGCTGGTAGTTTCAAACCGCTGACCTTAAGGTTCGCAGCCCGATTTGTAACCAC
>NW_006408670.1:8001336-8005287 GCF_000296735.1 Chrysochloris asiatica
TTACGGGAGTAGAAAGCCTCATCTTTCTCCTGCGGAGCAGCTGGTAGTTTCAAACCGCTGACCTTAAGGTTCGCAGCCCGATTTGTAACCACTACACTACCAAAGCTCCTCTCTGTATAGGAAGATATTGTACTTGTCTGCCATGTAGCTATCTCTCTGTACATGGACATGTTGGACTCATCTGCCATGTAGCTAGAACTCTATTCAGGGAAATGTTACACTACACTGCCAAGTAGCTAGCTCTCTGTATATGGACATTTGGGACTCATCTGCCATGTAGCTAGCTCTCTGTGCATGGATATGTTAAACTGATCTGCCATGCAGGTAGCTCTCTGTATATGAACCTATTGGACTTGTCTGCCATGTAGCTAGCTCACTGTATATGGACATGTGGGACTCATTAGCCATGTAGCCAGCTCTCTCTGTATGAACATATTGGACTCATCTGCCTTATTAGTAGTCCTCTATATATACACATGTTGGACTTATTTGCCATGTAGCTAGCTCTCAGTATATGGACATGTGTGAGTCATCTGCCATGTAGTTATTACTCTGTATATGGACATCTTAGACTACTGTGCCATGTAGCTAGCTCTAAGTATATGGACACTTTGTACTCATCTGCCATGTAGCTAGAACTCTGTATATGTAAATGTTTCACTAATTTGCCATGTAGCAAGCACTCTGTATATGTATATTTTGGACTCATCTGCCATGTAACTTGCTCTCTATACATGGATATGTTGGACTGATCTGCCATGAAGGTTGCTCTCTGTATAAGAAGAAATGGGACTGGTCTGTCTTGTAAATAACTCTCTGTATATGGACATGTTGGACACATCAGTCATATAGCCAGCTCTCAGTGTATAAACATGTTGGACTCATCTGGCTTGAAGCTAGCTCTACTTATATGGACATGTTGGACTCATCTGCCATGTAGCTAGTACTCTGTATATGGATATGTTGGACTACTCTGCCATGTAGCTAGCTCTCAGTATATGGACACGTTGGGCCCATCTGCCATGTAGCTAGAACTCTATATATGGAAATGTTGTACTACTCTGTCATGTCACTAGCTCTCTGTATATGGACATTTTGGTCTCGTCTGCCATGTAGCTAGCTCTCTGTCCATGGATATGTTGGACTGATCTGCCAAGTTGGTAGCTCTCTGTATATGAACATATTGGACTTCTCTGCCACGTAGGTGGCTCTCAGTATATGGACAAGTTGGACACATCAGCTATGTAGCTAGTGCTCTGAATACGGACATGTTGAACTGCTCTGCTTTGTAGCTAGCTCTCAGTAAATGGACACGTTGGACACATCTGCCTAATAGCTATAGACCTGTACATGGAAATGTTGCACTACCCTACCAGGTAGTTGGATCTCTATATATACACAGGTTGGACTCATCTGCTTTTTAGCTAGAAATATGTATATGGAAATGTTGCACTACTCTGCCATTTATCTAGCTCTCTGTATATGCACATTTTGGACTCATCCTCCATGTATCTAGCTCTCTTTACATATACATGTTAAAGTCATTTGATAAGTAGGTAGCTTCCTGTATATGAACATATTGGACCTGTCTGCCATGTAGGTGGCTCTCAGTATATGAACACATTGAACACATCTGCCATGTAGCTAGTACCATGAATACAGACTTGTTGGACTGCTCTGCCATGTAGCTTGCTCTCGATGTATGGACACTTTGGATACATCTGCCATGTACCTAGACCACGGTATATGGAAATGTTGCTTTATCCTGCCATGTAGCTAGTTCTCTGTATATGGATATTTTGGACTCGTTTGTCATGTAGCTAGCTCTCTGTACATGGATATGTTGGACGGAACTGCCAAGTAGGTAGCTCTCTGTACATGAACATATTGGACTTGTCTGCCATGTAACTAGGTCTCAGTATATGGACACGTTGGACACTTCTGCCATGTAGCTAGAACTCTGTATATGGAAATGTTGCACTACTTTTCCATGTGGCTAGCTCTCTGTATATAGACAAGTTGGACTCATCTGGCTTTTAACTAGAACTTTGTATATGGAAATGTTGGTCTACCCTGCCATGTAGTTAGCTCTCTGTATATGGACATTTGGGACTCATCTGCCATGACGCTTAGCTCTCTGTACATGGATATGTTGGACTGATCTGTCAAGTAGGTAGCTCTCTTTATATATGAAAATTTTGGACTTGTCTGCCATGTAGTTAGCTCTCAGTACATGGACATGTTGGACATATCTGCGTTGTAGCTAGAACTCTGTATATGGAAATGTTGCACTACCCTGCCATGGAGCTAGCTCTCTGTATATAGACAAGTTGGACTCATCTACCTTGTAGCTAGCCCTCTAAATATACACATGCTGGACTCATCTGCCATGTAGCTAACTCTTAGCATTTGGACATGTTGGACTCATCTGCCATGTTGCTAGTACTCTGTATATGGAAATGTTGCATTATCCTGCCATGTAGCTAGCTATTTGTATATGGACATTTTGAACTCATCTGCCATGTAGCTAGCTCTCTACATGGATAAGGTGGACTGATCTGCCAAGTAGATAGCTCTCTGAATATGAACATATTGGACATGTCTGACATGTATATGGACATGTTGGACACATCTGCCATGTAATGAGAACTCAGTATGTGGACATGTTGGACAACTCTGCCATGGACCTAGATCTAAGTATATGAACACTTTGGACTCATCTGCCATGTAGCTAGAACTCTGTATATGGAAATGTTGCACTACCCTGCCATGTATCTAGATCTCTTTATATGGAAATTTTGGATGTGTCTGACATGTAGCTAGTCCTCTGTACATGGATATGTTGGACTGATCTGCCAAGTAGGTAGCTATCTGTTTATGAACATACTGGACTTTTCTGCCTTGTAGCTACCTATCTGTATATGGATATATTGGACTCATCTGTCATTTAGCTAGTTCCCTGTATATGGACATGTTGGACTACTCTGCCATGTAGGTAGCTTTCAGTATATGGACACGTTGGACACATCTGCCATGTACCTAGAACTCTGTATATGGAAATGTTGCAGTACTCTGCCATGTAGCTAGCTCTCTTTATATAGACAAGATGGACTCATCTGCCTTAAAGCTAGAACTCTGTATATGGAAATGTTGCACTAGCTTGCCATGTAGCTATCTCTCTATATATTGACATTTTTGACTCATCTGCCATGTAGCTAGCTGTCTGTACATGGATATATTGGACTGATCTGCCAAGTGTAGATCTCTGTATATGAACATATTGGACTGGTCTGACATGTAGCTAGCCCTCAGTATATGGAATCGTTGTACACATCTTCCATGTAGCTAGAACTCTAAATATGGACATGCTGGAGTAGTCTGCCACATAGCTTGTTGTTGTTGTTGTTAAGTGCCATCGAGTCGGTTCCCACCCATAGTGACCCTGTACAAGTTTTCCGAGGGTGTAAATCCTTACGGAAGTAGAAAGCCTCATCTTTCTCCTGCAGAGTGGCTGTTAGTTTCGAACCACTGACCTTAAGGTTAGTAGCCCGATTTGTAACCACTATGTTAGACAAGTTGGACTCATCAGCCTTATCGCTTGAAATCTGTGTATGGAAATATTGCACTAACTTGCCATATAGCTAGCTCTCAATATATGGATATTTTGGAATCGTCTGCCATGTAGCTAGCGCTCTATACATGGATATGTTGGACTGATCTGCAAATCGATAGTTCTCTGTATATGAACATATTGGACTTATCTGTCATGTACGTAGCTCTCAGTATATGGACAAGTTGGACATATCTGCCATGTACCTTGTTTGTTTTTGTTGTTGTCAGGTACCATCGAGTCAGAATGGGCAACCCCATGCACAGCAGAAGGAAACAATGTCCGATCCTGGGCCAACCTCACTACCGCTGCCACACTTGAGTCCATCAATGATGCCACCT
>NW_006408670.1:8006557-8012980 GCF_000296735.1 Chrysochloris asiatica
TGAAAGATTTCAATTTTTATTCCATCAATTCCTGGTGCTTTGTGCTTTGCCACTTCTTTCAATGCACTTTGGACTTCCTCTCTGAGTATCATTGGCTCTTGTTCATATGGTATCTCTTGAAATGGTTGAATATTAACCGTTTCCTTTTGCTACAATGATTATGTGTATTGCTTCCATCTTTTCTTGATGCATTCTGCGTCATTCAATAATTTGCCCAGTAAATCTTTCAAAAACGAAAGTCGAGGCTTGAATTTTTTCTTCAGTTCCCCCAGCTTGAGAAATGTTGACTGTGTTCTTCCCTTTTGGTTTTCTAACTCTAAATCTTTGCATGTACCTAGTATCCTGAATATGGACATGTTGGATTACTCTACCATTTAGCTGGCTCTAAGTATATGAATACATTGGACACATCTGAAATGTAGCTAGAACACTGTATATGGAAATGTGGCACTACCCTGCCATGTTGTTAGATCCCTATATATAGACAAGTTGGACTCATGTGCCTTGTAGATAGCTCTCTGTACATGGATATGTTGGACTGATCTGCCAAGTAGGTAGCCTCTGTATATGAACTTATTGGACGTGTCTGCCATGTAGCTAGCTCTCAGTATATGGACACGTTGGACACATCTGCCATGTAGATAGAACTCTGTATATGGAAGTGTTGCACTACTCAGCCATGTAGCTAGCTCTCTGTATATGGACATTTTGTACTCGTCTACCATGTAGCTAGCTCTCTGTACATGGATAAGTTGGGCTGATCTGCCATGTAGGTAGCTTTGTGAATATGAACATATTGGAGTTGTCTGACATGTGGCTAGCTCTCAGTATATGGACATGTTGGACTACTTTGCCATGGACCTAGATGAAAGTATATGAACACTTTGGACTCATCTGCCATGTAGCTAGAACTCTGTATATAGAAATGTTGCACTACCCTGCCATGTAGCTAGCTCTCTTTATATGGAAATTGTGGACACGTCTGACATGTAGCTAGGTCTCTGTACATGGATATGTTGGACTGATCTGCCAAGTAGGTAGCTATCTGTTTAAGAACATACTGGACTTTTCTGCCTTGTAGATACCTCTCTGTATATGGATATGTTGGACTCATCTGCCATGTAGCTAGTTCCCTGTATATGGACATGTTGGACTACTCTGCCATGTAGGTAGCTCTCAGTATATGGACACGTTGGACACATCTGCCATGTACCTAGAACTCTGTATATGGAAATGTTGCATATAGTACTCTGCCATGTAGCTAGCTCTCTATATGTAGACAAGATAGACTCATCTGCCTTATAACTAGAACTCTGTATATGGAAATGTTGCACTACCCTGCCATGTAGCTAGCTCTCAATATATGGATATTTTGGAATCATTTGCCATGTAGCTAGCTCTCTATACATGGATACGTCGGACTGATCTGCAAGTAGGTAGCTCTCTATATCTGAACATATTGGACTTTTTTGGCATGTACGTGGCTCTCAGTATATGGATACGTTGGACACATCTGCCATGTAGGTAGAACTCTTATATGGAAATGTGGCACTACCCTGCCATGTTGTTAGATCCCTATATATAGACAAGTTGGACTCCTCTGCGTTGTAGATAGCTCCCTGTACATGGATATGGTGGACTCATCTGCCAAGTAGATAGCTCTCTGTATATGAACATATGGGACTTGTCTGCCATCCAGGTAGCTCTCAATATATGAACGTCTTTGACACAACTGCCATGTAGCTGGAACTCAGTATATGGAAATGTTGCACTACCCTGCCATGTAGCTAGCTCTCAATATATGGATATTTTGGAATTGTCTGCCTTGTAGCTAGCTCTCTATACCTGGATGTGTTGGAATGATCTGCAAATAAGTAGCTCTCTGTATATGAACATATTGGACTTGTCTGCCATGTATGTGGCTCTCAGTATATGGACAAGTTGGACATAACTGCCATGTACCTAGTATCCTGAATATGAACATGTTGGACTACTCTGACATTTAGTTGGCTCTCAGTATATGTATACTTTGGACACATCTGCAATGTAGCTAGAACTCTGTATATGGAAATGTGGCACTACCCTCCCATGTTGTTAGATCCCTATATATAGACAAGTTGGACTAATCTTCCTTGTAGATAGCTCTCTATCCATTGATATGTTGGACTGATCTGCCAATTAGGTAGCTCTCTGTATAAGAACATATTGGACTTGTCTGCCCTGTAGCTAGCTCTCAGTATATGGACATATTGGACACATCTGCCATGTAAATAGAACTCTGTATATGGAAGTGTTGATCTACTCTGCCATGTAGCTAGCTCTCTGTATATGGACATTTTGTACTTGTCTGCCATGTAGTTAGCTCTCTGTACATGGATATGTTGGGCTGATCAGCCAAGTAGGTAGCGCTCTGTATATGCATGTCTTCCATGTACCTAGCTCTCAGTATATGGACACATTCGACACATCTGCCATGTAGCTACTTCCCTGAATATGGACATGTTGGACTACTCTGCCATTTAGCTAGCTCTCAGTATATGGACGCGTTGGACACATCTGCCATGGACCTAGTACCCTGAATATGGACATGTTGGACTACTCTGCCATTTAGCTGGCTCTCAGTATATAGATACGTTGGACACATCTGCCATATAGCTAGAACACTCAATATGGACATTTTGCACTACTCTGCCATGTAGCTAACTCTCTCTATATAGACAATTTGGACTCATCTGCATTGTAGCTAGAACTCTCTATATGGAAATGATGCACTACCCTGTCATGTAGCTAGTTCTTTATATAGAGACACTTTGGACTCATCTGACATGTAGCTTGAACTTTGTATATGGAAATGAACTCTGTATATGGAAATATATCTTCTGCCATGTAGCTAGCTTTCAGTGTATATACACCTTGGACACATCAGCCACGTAACAAGAACTCTGTATATGAAAATGTTGCACTACCCTGCCATGTAGCTAGCTCTCTGTATATTGACTAGTTGGACTAATCTGCCTTTGCAGCTAGAACTCTGTATATGGATATGTTGCACTACCCGTCCATGTAGGTAGCTCTCTATATATGGGCATTTTGGATTCGTCTGTCATGTATCTAGCTCTCTGTAAATGGATTTGTTGAACTGATCTGCCAAGTAGGAAGCTCTCTGTATATGAACATATGGGACTTGTCTGCCATATAGCTAGCTCTCAGTATATGATCATGTTGGACTCATCTGCCATGTAGCTAGTACCCTTTATATGGACATGTTGGGCTGCACTGCCATGTAGCTAGCACTGAGTGTCTGGACATGTTGGGCACATCTGCCATGTACCTAGAACTTTGTATATGTAAATGTTGCATTATTCTGCCATGTAGCTAGCTTTCTGTATGTGGACATTTTGGACTCCTCTGCCATGTTGCTAGCTCTCTGTACATGGATATGTTGGACTGATCTGCGAAGTAGGTAGCGGGCTGTATATGAACATATTGGACTTCTCAACCATATAGCTAGCTCTCAGTATATGGAAACATTGGCCACATCTGTCATGGAGCTAGAACTCTATATATGGAAGTGTTGCACTACTCTGCCATGTAGCTAACTCTCTGTATATAGACAAGTTGGACTAATCTGCCTTGTAGTTAGAACACTGTATATGGAAATTTTTCACTACCATGGCATGTAGCAACCTCTCTGTATATGGACATTTTGTACTCGTTTGCCATGAAACTAGCTCTCTCTACATGGATATGTTGAACAGATCTGCCAATTAGGTAGCTCTTTATATATGGACATAATAGACTTGTCAGACCTGTAGGTAGCTCTCAATATATGGACACCTTGGACACATCTGCCATGTAGCTAGAACTCTGTATATGGAAATGTGGCACAATGCTGCCATGTAGCTAGCTCTCTGTATATGGACATTTTGGACTCATCTGCCATGTAGCTAGCTCTCTGTATATGGATATTTAACACTGATCTTCGAAATAGGTAGCATTCTGTATGTGAACATATTGGACTTGGTTGCCATGTAGCTAGCTCTCAATATATGAACACTTTGGACTCATCTGCCATGTAGCTTGAAATATGTACATGGAAAAGATGCACTAATCTGTGATATAGCTAACTCTCTGTATATGGAAATTTTTGACTCATCTGATATGTAGATAGCTTACTATGCATGGATATTTTTGACTGATCTGACATGTAGCTAGCTCTCAGTATTTGGACAAGATGGACACATCTGCAATGTAGATAGTAGCCTGAATATGTTCATGTTAGACTACTTTGCCATGTAGGTAGTTCTCAGTATATGGACACGTTGGACACATCTGCCATGTAGCTATAACTCTGTATATGGAAATATTGCAGTTCCCTGTCATGTAGCTAGATTTCTGTATATAGACAAGTTGGAATCATCTGCCTTCTAGCTAGAATTCTGTATTTGGAAATGTTGCACTACCCTGCCATGTAGCTAGCTCTCTGTATATAGACAAGTTGGACTCATCTGCCTTGTACCTAGAAATCTGTGTATGGAAATGATTCACTACCCTGCCCTGTAGCTATCTATCTGTATATGGACATTTTGGGCTCATCTGCATAGAGCGAGCTCTCTGAACATGCTTATGTTGGACTGATCTGATAAGTAGGTAGCTCTCTGTATATGAACATATTGCGCTCATCTGCCATGTAGCTAGCTCTCAGTATATGGACACGTAGGACACATCTGCCATGTACCTAGAACTCTGTATATAGGAATGTTGCACTATTCTGACATGTAGCTAGCTCTCTGTATATACACAAGTTGGACTCATCTGCTTTGTAGCTAGAACTCTGTATATGGAAATGTTGCATTACCTTGCCATGTAGCTAGCTCTCTGTATATGGACATTTTGGTCGTGTGTACTATGTAGCTAGCTATCTGTACATGGAAATATTGGACTGATCTGCGAAGTCAGTAGCTCTCTGCATATGAACATATTGGACTTGTCTGACATTTAGGTGGCTCTCAGTATATGGACACATTGGACACATCTGCCATGTATATCGAATTCTGTATATGGAAATGTTGCACTGCCCTGCCATGGAGCTAGCTTTCTGTATATATATATTTTTATACTCATCTGTCATTTTGCTAGCTGTCTGTACATGGATATGTTGGACTGATCTGCCAAGAAGGCAGCTTTGTGTATATGAACATATTGGACTTGTCTGCCATATAGCTTTCTCTATATATATGGACATTTTGGACTCATCTGCCATGTAGCTAGCACTCTGAATATGGACATGTTAGACTACTCTGCCATGTAGCTACCTCTCAGTATATGGACACGTTGGACACATCTGCCATATAGCTAGAACACTGTATATGGAAATGTTGCACTACTCTGCCATGTAGTTAGCTCTCTGTATATAAACAAGTTGGACTCATCTGCCTTATAGCTAGAACTCTGTATATGGAAATGTTGCACTACCCTGCCATGTAGATAGCTCTCTGCATATGGACATTTTGGACTTGTCTGCCATGTTGCTAGCTCTCTGTACATTGATATGTTGGACTGATCTGCCAAGTAGGCAGCTCTGCGTATATTAACGTATTGGACTTGTGTGCCATGTAGGTAGCTTTCAGTATATGGACACGTTGGAAACATCTGCCATGTAGCTTGAACACTGCATATGGAAATGATGCACTACTCTGCCATGTTGCTAGCTCTCTGTATTAGGACATTTTGTATTCGTCTGGCATGTAGCTAGCTATCTATAAGTGGATATGTTTGATTGATCTGCCAAGTAGGTAGCTCTCTGTATATGAACATATTGGACTTGTCTGCCATGAAGGTGGCTCTCAGTATATGGACACGTTTGACCCATCTGCCATGTAGCTAGCACTCTGAATATGGACATGTTAGACTACTCTGCCATATAGCTATTTCTCAGTATATGGAAACGTTGGACACATCTGCCATGTAGCTAGAATTCTGTATGTGGAAATGTTACTTTACTCTGCCCTGTAGCTAGCTCTCTGTATATGGACATTTTGGACTTGTCTGCCATGTATCTATCTCTCTGTACATGGATATGTAGGACAGATCTGCCAAGTAAGTAGCTCTCTGTATGTGAACATATTGCACTTGTCTGCCCTGTAGGTGGCTCTCAGTATATGGACACGTTGGATCTATCTGCCATGTAGCTAGCACTCTGAATATGGACATGTTAGATTACTCTGCCATGTAGCTATCTCTCAATATATGTACACGTTGGACACATCTGCCATGTAGCTAGAATTCTGTATATGGAAATGTTGCACTGCCCTGCCATATAGGGCAGTGAGCATTTTGGATTCGTCTGCCATGTAGCTATCTTTCTGTACATGGATATGTTGGACTGATCTGCCATGTAGGTAGCTCTCTGTATATGAACAT
>NW_006408670.1:8019393-8021811 GCF_000296735.1 Chrysochloris asiatica
GCTCTCTGTACATGGATATGTTGGACTGATCTGTCAAGTAGGTAGCTCTATGTACAAGAACATATTGGACTTTTCATCCATGTAGGTGGCTCTCAGTATATGAACACGTTGGACACATCTGCCATGTAGCTAACACCTGAATATGGACATGTTAGACTACCCTGCCTTGTAGCTATCTCTCAGTATATAGACACGATGGACACATCTGCCATGTAGCTAGAACTCTGTATATGGAAACGTCACACTACTCTGTCATGTAGCTAGCTCTCTGTATCTAGACAAGTTGGTCTCATCTGCTTTATAGCTAGAACTCTGCATATAGAAAAGTTGCACTTCCCTGCCATGTAGCTAGCTCTCTGTATATGGACATTTTGAACTTGTCTGCCATGAAGCTAGCTCTCCGTACATAGATATGTTAGACTGATCTGACAAGTAGTTAGCTGTATATGCACATTTTGGACTCGTCTCCCATGTAGCTAGCTCACTGTCCATGGATATGTTGGACTGATCTGCCAAGTAGGCAGCTCTGTGTATATTAAGACAGTTGTATGCAATATAGGTAGCTCTCAGTATATGCACACATTGGACACATCTGTCATGTAGCTTGAATTCTGCATATAGAAATGATGCACTAATCTGCCATGTAGCTAGCTCTCTGTATTTGGACATTTTGGACACGTCTGCCATGTACCTAGCTCTCTATACATGGATATGTTGGACTCATCTGTCAACTAGCTAGCTCACTTTATTTGAATATATTGGACTTGTCTTCCATGTAGCTTGCTCTCAGGATATGTTCATGAGGGACTCAACTGTCATGTAGCTAGTATCGTATTTATGGATATGTTGGACTACTCTGCATTGGAACTAGCTCTCTGTATATGGACATGATGTACACATCTGCCATGTAGCTAGAACTCTGTATATGGGAATGTCGCACTACTCTGCCATATAGCTAGCTCTCTGTATATAGACAAGTTTGACTCATCTGCCTTATAGCTAGACCTCTGTATATGGAAATGTTGCACTTCCCTGCCATGTAGCTGGCTCTCTTTATATGTATATTTTGGACTCGTCTGCCATGTAGCTAGCTATCTGTACATGGATATGTTGGACTGATCTGCGAAGTAGGTAGCTCTGTGTATATACACATATAGACTTGTCTGCCATGTAGGTGGATCTCAGTATATGGACACGTTGGACACATCTGCCATGTAGATAGTACCCTGAATATGAACTTGTTGGACTACTCGGACATGTAGCTACCTCTCAGTTCAGGGACACGTTGGACACATCTGCCATGTAGCTAGAACTCTGTATATGGAAATGTTACACAACTCTGTCATGTACCTAGCTCTCTGTATATAGATAAGTTGGACTCATCTGCCTTGAAGCTAGAACTGAGTGTCTGGACACGTTGGGCACATCTGCCATGTACCTAGAACTCTGTATATGGAAATGTTGCACTACCCTGCCATGTAGTTAGCTCTCTGTATATGGACATTTTGGACTCTTCTGCCATGTAGCTAGCTCTCTGTACATGGATATGTTGGGCTGATCTGCCAAGTAGGTAGCTCTCAGTATATGAACATATTGGCTTGTCTGCCATGTAGCTAGCTCTCAATATAAAGACACTTTGAACTCATCTGCCATGTAGCTTGAACTCTGTAATGGAAATGATGCACTACTCTGTCATGTAGCTAGCTCTCTGTATATGTACAAGTTGGACTCATCTGCCTTGTAGGTAGAACTCTGTAGATGGAAATGTTGCATTACCTTGCTATGTAGCTAGCTCTCTGTATATGGACATTTTGGACTACTCTGCTATGTAGCTTGCTCTCTGTCCATGGATATGTTGGACTGATCTGCCAAGTAGGTACCTCTCTGTATCTGAACATATTGGACTTGTCTGCCATGTAGCTACCTCTCAGTATATGGACACTTTGGACACATCTGCCAAGTAGCTAGAACTCTATATATGGAAATGTTACACTACTCTGCCATGTACCTAGCTCTCTGTATATAGACAAGTTGGACTTATCTGCCTTGGAGCTTGAACATTGTATATGGAAATGTTGCATCACCCTTCCATGTAGCTAGCTCTCTGCATATGTACATTATTGACTCGTCTGCCATATAGCTAGCTCTCTGTACAAGTTGGTAGCTCTCTGTATATTAACATATTGGACTTGTCTGCCATGTAGGTAGCTCTCAGTATATGGACACTTTGGACTAATCTGCCATGTAGCTTAAACTCTTTATATGAAAATGATGCACTACTTTGCCATGTAGCTAGCTCTCTGTATTTGAACATTTTGGACTCCTATGCCAAGAAGCTAGCTCTCTGTACATGGATATGTTGGACTGATCTGCCAAGTAGCTAGCTCTCTTTTTATGAACATATTGGACTTGTCTGCC
>NW_006408670.1:8021911-8025267 GCF_000296735.1 Chrysochloris asiatica
GTAGCTAGCTCTCTTTTTATGAACATATTGGACTTGTCTGCCATGTAGCTAGCTCTCAGTATATGGACATAGTGGACTCATCTTCCATGTAGCTAATATCCTGTATATGGACATGTTGGACTACTCTGCCTTGTAATTAAGCTCTCAGTATATGGACTTATTGGACATATCTGCCATGTACCTAGAACTCTGTATGTTGATATGTTGCACTACTCTGCAATGTAGCTAGCACTCTGTATATAGACAAGTTGGACTTATCTGCCTTGTGCCTAGAACTCTGTATATGGAAATGTTGCATTACCCTGCCATGTAGCTAACTCTCTGTATATGGACATTTTGGATTAGTCTGCTATGTAGCTAGCTCTCAGTATATGAACACGTTGGACAAATCTGCCATGTAGCTAGTAGCCTGAATATGGGTATGTTAGGCTACTATGCCATGTAGCTAGCTCTCAGTATATGGACATGAAGGACACATCTTCCATGTATCTAGAACTCTGTATTTGGAAACGTTGCACTACTCTGCCATGTAGCAAGCTCTCAGTATATGGACATGATGGATGTATCTGCCATGTAGCTAGAACTCTGTATATGGAAACGTTGAACTACTCTTCCATGTAGCGAGCTCTCAGTATATGGACACGTTGGACACATCTGCCATGTAGATAGTATTCTGTAAATGTAAATGTTGCACTACCCTTCGATATAGCTAACTCTCTGTATATGTTCATTTTGAATTCGTCTTCCATATAGCTAGCTACTCTGTACATGGGTATGTTGGACTGATCTGTCAAGTAGGTAACTCTCTGTATATGAACATATTGGACTTTTCTTCCCTGTAGGTGGCTCTCACTCAGTATATGGACATGTTGGAGACATCTGCCATGTAGTTACTACCCTGAATATGGACATGTTGTATTACTCTGCCATGTAGCTAGCTCTTAGTATATGGACACATTGGACACATCTGCCTTGTATCTAGAATTCTGTATATGTAAATGTTGCAAAACTCTGCCAATTAGCTAGCTCTTTGTATATAGACAAGTTGAACTCATCTGCCTTGTACCTACAACTCTGTATATGGAAATATTGCACTACCCTGCCATATGGCTAGCTCTCTATATATGGACATTTTGGACTCCTCTGCCATGTAGCTTGCTCTCTGTATAGGGATATGTTGGACTGATCTCACAAGTAGGTAGCTCTCTGTACAGGAACATATTGGACTTGTCTGCCATGTAGCTAGCTCTCAATATATGAACCCTTTGAAACATCTGTCATGTAGCTAGAACTCAGTATATGGAAATTTTGCACTACACTGCCTTGTAGCTACCTCTCTGTACACGGATATGTTGTACTGATCTGCCAAGTAGGGATCTCTCTGTATTTGAACACATTGGACTTGTCTGCCATGAAGGTATCTCTCAATATATGGACAAGTTGGACACATCTGCCATGTAGCTTGTATCCTGAATATGGACATGTTGGACTACTCTGCCATGTAGCTGGCTCTCAGTATATGGACACGTTGAACACATCTGCCATGTAGCTAGAACTCTGTATATGGAAATGTTTCACTACTCTGCCATGTAGCTTGCTCTCTGTATGTGGATTTGTTGGACTTATCTGCCAAGTTGTTTGCTCTCTGTATATGAACATATTATTCTTTTCTGCCATGTAGCTAGGTCTCATTATATGGACATGTTGGACTCATCTTCCATGTAGCTAGTAACCTGTATATGGACATGATGCACTACTCTGCATTGTAGCTAGCTCTCAGTATTTGGATACGTTGGATACTTCTGCCATGTAGCTAGAACTCTATATATGGAAATGTTGCACTACTCTGCCAAGTAGCTAACTCTCTGTACATGGACAAGTTGGACTCATCTGCCTTGTATCTAGAACTCTGTATATGGAAATATTGCACTACCCTTCCATGTAACTACCTCTCTGTATATGGATATTTGGACTTGTCTGCGATGTAGCTAGCTCTCTGTCAATGGATATGTTGGACCGATCTGCCAAGTAGGTAACTCTCTGTATATGAATATATTGGACTTGTCTGCCATATATCTAGCTCTCAATATATGGACACTTTTGACTCATCTACCATGTAGCTTGAACTCTGTATATGGAAATGATGCACTACTCTGCCATTTACCTAGCTCTTTGTATATGGACATTTTGGACTCGTCTGACATGCAGCTGGCTCTCTGTTCATGGATATTTTGTATTGATCTGCTATGTAGCTAGCTCTCAGTATATGGACACGTTGGACACATCTGCCATGTACATAAAACTCTGTACATGGAAAATTTTCACTACCCTACCCTGTATATGACATTTTGGACTCCTCTATACATGGATATGTTGGACTGATCTGCCAAGTAGGTAGCACTCTGTATGTGAACATATTGGACTTGTCTGTCATTTAGCTAACTCTCAGTATATGACATGTTGAATTCATCTGCCATGTAGCTAGTACCCTGTATATGGACATGTTGGACTAATCTGACACGTTGGACACATCTGCAATGTACCAAGAACTCTATATATGGAAATGTTGCACTACTCTGCCATGTAGCTAATTTCTGTATATAGACAAGTTGGACTCATCTACCTTGTAGCTAGAACATTGTATATGGAAATGTTGCACTACCCTGCCATGTAGCTAGCCTTCGGTATATGGACATTTTGGATTCGTCTGCCATGTAGCTAGCTCTCTGTACATAGATATGTTGGACTGATCTGCCAAGTAGGTAGCTCTCTGTATATGAACATATTCACTTATCTACCATGTAGCTAGCTCTAAGTATATTTACATGTTGGACTCTTCAGCCATGTAGGCAGCACTCTCTGTATGAACATGTTGGACTCATCTGCCTTGTACGTAGTCCCCTATATATACACATGTTGGACTCCTTTGCCATTTAGCCAACTCTCAGTATATGGACATTTAAGACTCATCTGCCATGTAGCTAGAAATCTGTATATGGAAATGTTGGTCTACTCTGCCATGTAGCTAACTCTCATTATATGGACACGTTGAACTCATCTGCCATGTAGCTAGAGCTCTGTATATGGAAATGTTGGACTGCTCTGCCATGTAGCTAGGTCTCTGTATATGGACATTTTTGACTCGTCTGCCATGTAGCTAGCTCTCTGTGCATGGATATGATGGACAGATTTACTATGTAGGTAGCTCTCTGTATATGAACATATAGGAATAGTCTGCCATGCAACTTTTGTTGTTGTTGTTGTTGTTAAGTGTCGTCGAGTCGGTTCCGACCCATAGCGACCCTGTACAGGGTTTCCGAGGGTGTAAATCTTTACGGGAGTAGAAAGCCTCATCT
>NW_006408670.1:8025367-8029900 GCF_000296735.1 Chrysochloris asiatica
CGAACCGCTGACCTTAAGGTTCGCAGCCTGATTCGTAACCACTACGCTACCAGAGCAACTAGCTCTCTGTATATTTACATGTTGGCCTCATCAGCCATGTAGCTAACTCTCAGTATATAGACATCTTGGATTCATCTGCCATGTAGCTAGCACTCTGTATATGGACATTTTGGACTACTCTGCCAAGTAGCTAGAACTCTGTATATGGACACGTTGGACTCATCTCCAGGTAGCTAGAGCTCTGAATATGGTAATGTGGCACTACTGTGCCATGTAGCTAGCTCTCTATATATGGTCTTGTTGGACTCATCTGACATGTAGATAGCTCTCTGTGCATGGAAAAGTTGGACTGATCTGCCATGTAGGTAGCTCTCTGTTTACGAACTTATTGGACTTGTCTGACATATAGGTAGCTCTCTGTATATGGACATGTTGTACTCACAAGCCATGTAGCCAACTCTCTCTGTATGAACATGTTGGACTCATCTGCCTTGAAGCTACTCCTCTATATATACACATGTTGGGCTCATCTTCCATGTAGCTAAATCTCAGTATATGGGCATGTTGGACTCATCTGCCATGTAGCTAGTACTCTGTATATGGGCATGTTGGTCTACTCTGCCATGTAGCTAACTCTCATTATATAGACACGTTGGACTCATCTGCCATGTAGCTAGAGCTCTGTATATGGAAATGTTGGACTACTCTGCCATGTAGCTAGGTTTCTGTATATGGACATTTTTGACTCATCTGCCATGTAGCTAGCTCTCTGTGCATGGATATGATGGACATATCTACAATGTAGGTAGCTTTCTGTTTATGAACATATAGGAATTGTCTGCCATGCAGCTAGCTCTCTGTACATTGACATGTTTGCCTCATCAGCCATGTAGCTAACTCTCAGTATATAGACATCTTGGACTCATCTGCCATGTATCTAGTAATCTGTATATGGACATGTTGGACTACTCTGCCAAGTAGCTCGATCTCAGTATATGGACACGTTGGACTCATCTCCAGGTAGCTAGAGCTCTGAATATGGTAATGTGGCACTACTGTACCATGTAGCTAGCTCTGTATATGTGGTCTTGATGGACTCATCTTCCATGTAGCTAGCTCTCTGTGCATGGATAAGTTGGACTGATCTGTCATGTAGGTAGCTCTCTTTTTATGAACATATTGGATTTATCTGCCATGTAGGTAGCTCTCTGTATATGGACACGTTGGACTCATCAGTCATATAGCCAACTCTCTCTGTATGAACATGTTGGATTCATCTGCCTTGTTGCTAGTCTTCTCTATATATACATTTTGGACTCATCTGCCATGCAGCTAACTCTCAGGTTATGGACATGTTGTACTCATCTGGCCTATAGCTAGTACTCTGTATATGGACATGTTGTACTACTCTGCCATGTATTTAGCTATCAGTATATGGACACTTTGGACTCATCTACCTTGTTGCTAGTCCACTATATATATACATGTTGGACTCATCTGCCATGTAGCTAACTCTCAGGTTATGGACATGTTGTAATCATCTGCCATGTATTTAGGACTCTGAATTTGAACATGTTGGACTACTCTTCCAAGTAGCTAGCTCTCAGTATATGGACACGTTGGATCATCTTCCATGGAGCTAGAACTCGGTATATGGACATGTGGGACTCATCAGCCATGTAGCCAGCTCTCTCTGTATGAACATGTTGGACTCATCTGCCTTGTAGGTAACTCTAAGTGTATGAACATGTTGGACTCAACTGCCTTGTAGCTAGCTCTCAGTATATGTACACGTTGGACTCATCTGCCATGTAGCTAGAACTATGTATATGGAAATGTTGTACTTCTCTGAATGTAACTGACTCTCTGTATTTGGACATTTTGAACTCGTGTGCCATGTAGCTTGCTCACTGTGCATAGATATGTTGGACTGATCTGCCTTGTAGTTAGCTCTCTCTATATGAACATATTGGACATGTCTGCCATATAGGTCACTGTCAGTTTATGGACATGTTGGAATGATCAGCCATGGAGCCAGCTCTCTCTGTATGAATATGTTGGACTCATCTGCTTAGTAGTTTGTCCTGTAAATATACACACGTTGGATTCATCTGCCATGTAGTTAACCTTCAGTATATGGACATGTTTGACTCATATGCCATGTAGCTAATGCTCTGTATATGCACATGTTGGAGTACTCTGCTATGTAGCTAGCTCTCAGTATATGAACATGTGGGACTCATCTGCCATGAATCTAGAGCTCTGAATATAGAAAAGTTGCACTACTCTGCCATGTAGGTAACTCTCTCTATATGAATATATTGGATTTATCTGCCATGCAGGTAGTACTCTGTATATGGACATGTTGGACTACTCTGCCATTTAGCTAACTCTCATAATATGGACACCTTGGACTCATCTGCCATGCAGCTAGAGCTCTGTATATGGAAATGATGCACTACTCTGTCAGGTAGCTAGCTCTCTGTATATGGACATTTTGGACTCGTCTGCCATGTAGTTAGCTCTCATTGCATGGATATGTTGGACAGATCTGCCATGTAATTAGCACTATGTATATGAACATATTGGAAATGTCTGCCATGTAGCTAGCTTTCTGTATATGTACATATTTAAGTCATCAGCCATGTAGCCAGATCTATATGTATCAACATGTTGGACTCATCTGCCTTGTAGCTATTCCACTATATATACACTTGTTGGACTCATCTGCCATGTAGCTAACTTTCAGTATATGGACATGTGGGACTCCTGTGCCATGTAGCTAGAGATTTGTATATGGAAATGTTGCACTACTCTGTCATGTAGCTAGCTCTCTTTATATGGACATGTGGGACACATCTGCCACGTAACTAGAGCTATGTAAATGGAAATGTTGCACTACTCTGTCATGTAGCTAGCTATCTTTATATGGACATTTTGGACTCGTCTGCCAAGTAGCAAACTCTCTGTGCATGGATAGTTGGACTGCTCTGCCATGAAGGTAGCTCCATGTATATGAACATATTGGACTTGGCTTCCATGTAGCTAGCTCTCTGTATATGGACATGTTGGATTCATCAGCCATGTAGCCAGCTCTCTCTGTATACACATGTTGGACTCGTCTGCCTTGTAGCTAGTCCTCTATATACACATGTAGGACTCATCTGCCATGTAGCTAACTCTCAGTATATGGACACATTGGACTCATCTGCCATGTAGCTAGTACTCTGTATAAGGAAATGATGGACTACACTGCCATGTAGCTAGCTCTCTGTATATGGACTTTTGGACTCCTCTGTCATATATCTAGCTATCTGTGCATGGATATATTGAACTGACCTGACATGTGGGTAGCTCTCTGTATATGAACATATTGGATTTGTCTGTCATGTAGGATTCTCTCTGTATATCGACATGGTGGATTCATCAGCCTTGTAGCCAGGTCTCTCTGTATGAATATGTTAGACTTATCTGCCTTTTAGCTATTCCACAATATATATACATGTTGGACTAGTCTGCCATGTAGCTAACTCTCAGTATATGGACATGTTGGACTCATCTGCCATGGAGCTAGTATTCTGTATATGAACATGTTGGACTACTCTTCCATGTAGCGAGCTCTCAGTATATGGACACTTGGACTCATCTGCCATGTCAATGTTGTTGTTGTTGTTGTTAAGTGCCGTCGAGTGGGTTCCGACCCATAGCGACCCTGTACAGGGTTTCCGAGGCCATGTCGATAGTACTCTGTATATGGCTATGTTGGACTACTCTGACATGTAGCTAGCTCTCTGTATGTGCACATGTTGGACTCATCAGCCATGTAGACAGCTCTCTCTGCATGAACATGTTGGAATCATCTTCCTTGTAGCTACTCCTCTATATATACACATGTTGGACTCATCTGCCATGTAGCTAACTCTCAATATAAGGTCATGTTGGACTCATGTGCCTTGTAGCTAGTACTCTGTATATGGACATGTTGGACTACTCTGCCATGTAGCTAACTCTCATTATATGGACACCTTGGACTCATGTGCGATGCAGCTAGAGCTCTGTTTATGGAAATGTTGCACTATTCTGCCATGTAGCTAGCTTTGTGTATATGGACATTTTGGACTCATCTGCTATGTAGCTAGCTCTCAGTGCATGGGTATGTTGGACAGATCTGCCATGTAGGTAGCTCTTTATATATGAACATATTGGAATTGTCTGTCAAGTAGGTAGCTGTCTGTATATGTACATATTTAAGTAATCAGCCATGTGGCCAGAACTATCTGTATGAACATGTTGGACTCATCTGCCTTGTAGCTAGTCCTCGATATATACACTTGTTGGAATCATCTGCCATGAAACTAACTCTCAATATATGGACATGTTGGACTACTCTGCCATGTAGCTAGCTCTCAGTATATTGATATGTTGGACTCATCTGCCATGTAGCCAGCTCTCTCTGTATGAACATATTGGACTCATCTACCTCATATCTTGCCTATAAATATACACATGTTGGACTCATCTACCATATAGCTA
>NW_006408670.1:8030413-8033327 GCF_000296735.1 Chrysochloris asiatica
AGTATATGGACATGTTTGACTCATCTGCCATGTAGCTAACTCTCATTATATGGACACGTTGGACTCATCTGCCATGTACCTAGAACTCTGTATATGGAAATGAGGCACTATTTTACCATGTAGGTAGCTCTCTTTATGTGGACATTTTGGACTTATCTGCCATGTAGCTAGCTCTCTGTGCATGGATATGTTGGACTGATCTGCCATTTCAGTAGCTCTCTGTATATGAACATATTGAACTTGTCTGTCATATAGCTTGCTCTCTGTATAAGGACATGTTGGACTCATCTGCCACGTAGCCATCTCTCTCTGTATGAATACGTTCGACTCATCTGCCTTGAGCTAGTCCTCTATATATACACATGTTGGACTTACCTGCCATGTAGCTAGTACTCTGTATATGGAAATGTTGGACTATTCTGCCATGTAGCTAACTCTCAGTATATGGATATGTTGGACTCATCTGCCATGTTGCTAGAACTCTGTATATGTACATGTAGGACTCATCAGCTATGTAGCCAGCTCTCGCTGCATGAACATGTTGGACTCATCTGCCTTGCTGCTAGTCCTCTATATAGACACATGTTGGACTCATCTGCCATGTAGCGAGCACTCTGTATATGGATAAGGTGGATTCATCTCCCATGTAGTCAGTATGAATACATTGGATTCATCTGCATTGAGGTCATCCTCTATATATACACATGTTGGACTCATTTGCCATGTAGCTAACTCTAAATATATGGACATGTTGGACTCATCTGCCATCTAGCTAACTCTCAATATATGGATATGTTGGACTCATCTCCAATGTAGCTAGTGCTCTGTATATGGACATGTTGGACTACCCTGCCATGTAGCTAGCTCTCAGTGTATGGACACGTTGGATACATCTGCCATATACCTAGAACTCTGTTTATGGGAATGTTGCTCTACACTGCCATGTACCTAGCTCTCTTTACATAGACAAGATGGACTCATCTGCCTTGTACCTAGAACTCTGTATATGGAAATGTTGCACTACCATGCCATATAGCAATCTCTCTGTATATAGACATTTTGTACTCATCTGCCATGTAGCTAGCTCTCTGTACATGGAAATGTTGGACTGATCTGCCAAGTAGGTAGCTCTCTGTATATGAACATATTGGAACTGTCTGCCATTTAGAAAGCTCTCAGTATATGGACACCTTGGACACATCTGCCATGCAGCTATAACTCTGAATATAGATATGTTACACGACTCTGACATGTAGCTAGCTGTCTGTATATAGACAAGTTGTATTAATCTGCTTAGTAGATAGAACTGTGTATATAGAAATGTTGCAATACCCTGCCATGTAGCTCGCTCTCTGTACATGGAGATTTTTGACGGATCTGCTATGTAGGTAGCTCTCACTATATGGACACATTGGACACATCTGCCATGTAGCTACAACCCTGTATATGGGAATGTTGCACTAAACTGTCATGTGGCTAGCTCTCTGTATATGGACATTTTGGACTTGTCTGCCATGTAGCTACCTCCCTTTACATGGATATGTTGGACTGATCTGACAAGTATGTAACTCTCTGTATATGGACATTTTGGACATGTATGCCCTGTAGGCGGCTCTCAGTATATGGACACGTTGGACACATCTAGCATGTAGCTACTACCCTAAATATGGACATGTTGGACTTCTCTGTCAAGTAGCTAGCTCTTAGTAAATGGACATGTTGGACACACCTGCCATGTAGCTACAACTCTGTATATGGAAATGTGGCACTATTCTGCCATATAGCGAACTCTCTGTATATAGACAAGTTGTACTCATCTGCCTTGTAGCTAGAAATCTGAATATGGAAATGTTGCACTAATCTGCCATGTAGTTTGATCTCTATATATAGACAAGTTTGACTTATCTGCATTCTATCTAGCAATATGTATATGGAAATGTTGCACTACCCTGTCATGTAGCTAGCTCTCTGTTTATGGATATTTTGGACTTGTGTGTCATGTAGATAGCTGTCTGTACATGGATATGTTGGACTGATCTGCCAAGTAGCTAGCTCTTTGTATATGGACACATTGGACATGTCTGCCCTATCGTTGGATCTCAGTATATGGACACGTTGGACACATCTGCCATGTAGCTTCTATCCTGAATGTTGACATGTTGGGCTACTTTGGTATGTAGCTATCTCTCATTGTATGGCCACATTGGACACATATGCCATGTACCTAGAACTCTGTATATGGTAATGTTGCACTACTCTGCCATGTTGCTAGCTGTCTATAAATAGACAAGTTGGACTTATCTGGCTTGTACCTAGAACCCTGTATATGGAAATGCTGCACTACCCAGCCATGTAGCTAACTCTCTTCATATGGACATTTTGGACTCTTCTGCCATATAGCCATCTCTCTGTCCATGGATATGTTGGACTGATCTACCAAGTAGGTCGCTCTCTGTATATGAACATATTGGACTTGTCCGCCATGTAGCTGACTCTCAGTATATGGACACGTTGGACCCATCTGCCCTGTTTCTAGAACTCTGTATATGGAAATGTTGCAAGACCCTGACATATAGTTAGATTTCTGCATATAGCCAAGTTGGACTCATCTGCATTGAAACTAGAACTCTGTTTATGGAAATGTTGCACTACCATGCCATGTAGCTAACATTCTGTATATGGATGTTTTGGACTCGTTTGCCATGTAGCTAGCTTTGACTACATGGGTGTGTTGGACTGATCTGCCAAGTAGGTATATGAATATATTGGACATGTCTGTCATAAATTAGCTTTCAGTATATGGACACGTTGGACACATCTGCCATATAGCTAGAACTCTGTATATGTAAATGTTGGACTTCTCTGCCATGTAGCTAGCTCTCAGGATATGGACAAGTTGGACTCATCTGCCTTG
>NW_006408670.1:8033442-8046386 GCF_000296735.1 Chrysochloris asiatica
TATGTTGGACTGATCTGCCAATTAGGTAGCTCTCTGTATATGAATATATTGGACATGTCTGCCATAAATTAGCTTTCAGTATATGGACACGTTGGATACATCTGCCATATAGCTAGAACTCTGTATATGTAAATGTTGCTTTACTCTGCCATATTGCTAGCTCTCTGTATATAGACAACTTGTACTCATCTGCCTTGTATGTAGAACTCTGTATATGGAAATGTTGCACTACCTTGACATGTTGCTAGCTCTCTGTATGTTGGACTGATCTGCCAATAGGTATGTTGGACTGATCTTCCAAGTAGATAGCTCTCTGTATATGAATATATTGGACATATCTGGCATAAATTAGCTTTCAGTATATGAACATGTTGGACACATCTGCCACGTAGCTATAACTCTGTAAATCGAAATATTGCACTATCCTTCCATGTATTTAGATCTCTGTATATAGACAAGCTGGACTTATCTCCCCTGTAGCAATGACTCTGTATATGGAAATGTTGCACTACCATGCCATGTAGCTAGCTCTCTGTATATGGAAATTTTGGTCTCGTCTGCCATGTAGCTAGCTCTCTGTACATGGAGATGTTGGATTGATCTGCCAAGTAGGTAGCTCTCTGTATATGAACATATTGGAACTGTCTGCCATGTAGCTAGCTCTCAGTATATGGACACCTTGGACACATCTGCCATGCAGCTATAACTCTGTATATGGATATGTTGCACTACTCTGACATGTAGCTAGCTCTCTGTATATAGACAAGTTGTACTAATCTGCTTAGTAGATAGAACTGTGTATATAGAAATGTTGCACTACCCTGCCATGTAGCTAGCTCTCTGTATATGGAGATTTTTGACTGATCTGCCATGTAAGTAGCTTTCACTATATGGACACATTGGACACATCTGCCATGTAGCTACAACTCTGTATATGGGAATGTTGCACTAAACTGTCATGTGGCTAGCTCTCTATATGGACATTTTGGACTCGTCTGCCATGTAGCTACCTCCCTGTACATGGATATGTTGGACTGATCTGACAAGTATGTAACTCTCTGTATATGGACATATTGGACATGTCTGCCCTGTAGGTGGCTCTCAGTATATGGACACGTTGTGCACAACTGCCATGTGGCTATTACCCTGAATATGGACATGTTGGACTACTCTGTCATGTAGCTAGCTCTCAGTAATTGGACATGTTGGACACACCTGCCATGTAGCTACAACTCTGTATATGGAAATGTGGCAATATTAAGCCATATAGCGAACTTTCTGTATATAGACAAGTTGTACTCGTCTGTCTTGTAGCTAGAACTCTGAATATGGAAATGTTGCATTACCCTGCCATGTGGCTAGCTCTCTCTATATGGACATTTTGGACTCTCTGCCATGTAGCTAGCTCTCTGTACATGGATATGTTGGACTGATCTGACAAGTATGAAGCGCTCTGTATAAGAACATATTAATTTGTCTGACATGTGGGTAGCTGTCAGTATATGAACACTGTTGACACACCTGCCATGTAGCCAGAACTCAGTATATGGAAATGTTGTACTACCCTGTCATGTAACTAGATCTCTGTATATGGACATTTTGGACTCGTCTGCCTTGTAGCTAGCTGTCTGTACCTGGACATGTTGGACTGATCTGCCAAGTAGGTAGCTCTCTGTATATGAACATATTGGACTAGTCTGCCATGTAGGTGGCTCTCAGTATATGGACTAGTAGGACACATCTGCCATGTATCTAGTACCCTGAATATGGACATGTTGGACTACTGAGGCATGTAGATAGCTCTCACTATATGCACACTTTGGACACCTCTGCCATGTAACTAGAACTCTATATGGAAATGTTGCACTAACCTGCCATGTAGTTCGATCTCTATATATAGACAAGTTGGACTCATCCGCATTCTATCTAGCAATATGTATATGGAAATGTTGCACTACCCTGTCATGTAGCTAGCTCTCTGTTTATGGATATTTTGGACTCGTGTGCCATGTAGCTAGCTCTCTGTACATGGATATGTTGGACAGATCTGCCAAGTAGGTAGCTCTCTGTATATGGACATATTGGACATGTCTGCCCTATAGATGGATCTCAGTATATGGACACGTTGGACACATCTGCCATGTAGCTTCTACCCCGAATGTTGACATGTTGGACAACTCTGTTATTTAGCTATCTCTCATTGTATGGACACATAGGACACATATGCCATGTACCTAGAACTCTGTATATGGTAATGTTGCACTACTCTGCCATGTAGCTAGCTGTCATAAATAGACAAGTTGGACTTATCTGGCTTGTACTTAGAACTCTGTATATGGAAATGCTGCACTACTCAGCCATGTAGCTAGCTCTCTTCATATGGACATTTTGGACTCTTCTGCCATGTAGCCAGCTCTCTGTTCATGGATATGTTAGAATGATCTGCCAAGTAGGTCGCTCTCTGTATATGAACATATTGGACTTGACCGCCATATAGGTAGCTCTCTGTATATGGACGTATTGGACATGTCTGCCCTATAGATGGATCTCAATATATAGACACGATGGACCCATCTGCCATGTAGCTAGTACCCTGAATATGGACATGTTGGACTTCTCTGCCATGTAGCTAGCTCTCAGGATATGGACACTTTGAACACATCTGCCATGTTGCTACAACTCTGTATATGGAAATGTTGCAAGACACTGACATGTAGTTCGATTTCTGTATATAGACAAGTTGGACTCATCTGCCTTCTATATAGAAATATGTATATGAAAATGTTGCACTACCCTGCCATGTAGCTAGCTTTTTGGATATGGACATTTCGAACTCATCTGCCTTGTAGCTAGCTCTCTGTACATGGATAAGTTGGGCTGATCTGCCAAGTAGGTAGCTCTCAGAATATTAACATATTGGACTTGTCTGACATGTAGCTACCTCTCAGTGTGTGGACATGTTGAACACATTTGCCATGTAATGAGAACTCAGTATGTGGATATGCTGGACAACTCTGCCATGGACCTAGATCTAAGTATATGAACACTTTGGATTCATCTGCCATGTAGCTAGAACTCTGTATATGGAAATGTTGCACTACCCTGTCATGTAGCTAGCTCTCTTTATATGGAAATTTTGGATGTGTCTGACATGTAGCTAGGTTTCTGTTCGTGGATATGTTGGACTGATCTGCCAAATAGGTTGCTATCTGTTTATGAACATACTGGACTTTTCTGCCTTGTAGCTACATCTCTGTATATGGATATATTGGAATCATCTGTCATGTAGCTAGTTCCATGTATATGGACATGTTGGACTACTCTGCCATGTACCTAGAACTCTGTATATGGAAATGTTGTAGTACTCTGCCATGTAGCTAGCTCTCTTTATATAGACAAGATGGACTCATCTGCCTTAAAGTTAGAACTCTGTATATGGAAATGTTGCACTACCCTGCCATGTAGCTAGCTCTCTCTATATGAACATATTGGACTTGTCTGACATGTAGCTAGCTGTCTGTACATGGCTATGTTGGACTGATCTGCCAAGTGTTGCTCTTTGTATATGAACATATTGGACTTGTCTGACGTGTAGCTAGGTCTCTGTCCATGGAATTGTTTTATACATCTTCCATGTAGCTAGAACTCTAAATATGGACATGCTGGAGTAGTCTGCCATGTAGCTAGTTCTCTCTATATAGACAAGTTGGACTCATCAGCCTTGTAGCTAGAAATATGTGTATGGAAATATTGCCTTAACTTGTCATGTAGCTAGCTCTCTGTATATGGACATTTTTGACTCTTCTGCCATGTAGCTAGCTCTCTGTATATAGATATATTGGACCAATCTGCCAAGTAGGTAGCTCTCAGTATATGAACATCTTTGACGCATGGGTCATGTAGCTAGCTCTCTGTATATAGACGAGTTGGACTCATCCGCCTTGTACCTGGAAATCTGTATATGGAAATATTTCACTAGCCTGACATGTAGCTAACTCTCTGTATATGGACAAGTTGGACTCATCTGCCATGTATCTTGAACTCTGTATATGGAAATGTTGCATTTACCTGCCATGTAGCTAGCTCTCTGTATATGGACATTTTGGACTAGTCTGATATGTAGCTAGGTCTCTGTCCATGGATATGTTGGACTTATCTGCCAAGTATATAGTTCTCTCTATATGAACACATTGGACTTGTCTGCCATGTAGTTGGCTTTCAGTATATGGACACATTGGACACATCTGCCATGTTGCTAGTACCCTGACTATGGACATGTTGGACTACTCTGCCATGTAGCTAGCTCTCAGTATATGGACACATTTGACACATCTGCCATGTTGCTAGTACCCTGACTATGGACATGTTGGACTACTCTGCCATGTAGCTAGCTCTCAGTATATGGACACGTTTGACACATCTGCCATGTATCTAGAATTCTGTATAGGGAAATGTTGCACTACTCTGCCATGTAGCAAACTCTCAATATAAGGACATGTTGGACACATCTGACATGTAGCTAGAACTCTTTATATGGAAACGTTGCACTGCTCTGCTATGTAGCTAGCTCTCAGTATATGGACACATTGGACACATATGCCATGTAGATAGAACTCTGTATATGGAAATGTTGCACTACCCTGCCATGTAGCTTGCTCTCTGTATATAGACATTTTGGACTCGTCTGCCATGTAGCTAGCTCTCTGTACATGGATATGTTGAACTGATATGCCAAATATGTAGCTCTCTGTATATGAACATATTGGACTAGTCTGCTATGTAGGTGGATCTCAGTATATGGACACTTTGGACTCATCTGCCATGTAGCTTGAACTCTGTATATGGAAATGATGCACTACTCTGCCATATATCTAGCTCTTTATATATGGACAACTTGGACTTCTCTGCCATTTAGCTAGCTCTCTATACATGGATATGTTGGACTGATTTGCCAAGTATGTAGCTCTCTATATGAACATATTGGACTTGTCTACCATGTATGTGGCTCTCAATATATGGATATGTTGGACACATCAGCCATGTAGATAGTAACCTGAATATGGACTTGTTGGACTACTCGGCCATGTAGGTAGCTTTCAGTATATGGACACGTTGGACACATCTGTCATGTACCTAGAACTCTGTATATGGAAATGTTGCAGTACTCTGCCATGTAGCTAGCTCTCTGTATATAGACAAGTTGTACTCATCTGCCTTGTAGCTAGAACTCTGTATATGGAAATGTTGCACTACCCTGCCTTGTAGCTAGCTCTCTGTATATGGACATTTTGGACTTGTCTGCCATGTAGCTAGCTGTCTGTGCATGGATATGTTGTACTGATCTGCAAAGTAGGTATCTCTCTGTATATGAATATATTGGACTTGTCTGACATGTAGCTAGCCCTCAGTATATGGAATCGTTGTACACTTCTGCCATGTAGGTAGAACTCTGAATATGGACATATTGGAATAGTCTGTCATGTAGCTAGCTCATGGACTCATCAGCCTTGTAGGTAGAACTCTGTGTATGGAAATTTTGTCCTAACTTGCCATGTAACTAGCTCTCTGTATATGGGCATTTTTGACTCTTCTGCCATGTAGCTAGCTCTCTGTACATGGATATGTTGGACCAATCTGCCAAGTAAGTAGCTCTCTGTATATGAACATATGTGACTTGTCTGCCATGTAGGTACCTCTCAGTTTATGGACATGTTGGACTACTCTGCCTTGTCATTAGCTCTCAGTATATGGACACATTGGACATATCAGCCATGTACCTAGAACTCTGTATATGGGAATGTTGTACTACTCTGCCATGTAACTATCTCTCTGTATATAGACAAGTTGTACTCATCTGCCTTGTAGCTAGAACTCTGTATATGGAAATGTTGCACTACATAGTCATTTGGCTAGCTTGCTGTATATGGACATTTTGGACTCGTCTGCCATGTACCTAGCTCTCTGCCCATGGATATGTTGGACTGATCTGCCAAGTAGGTAGATCTCTGTATATGAACATTTTGGAATTGTCTATTATGTAGGTGGCTCTTAGTATATGGACATGTTGGATACATCTGCCATGTAGCTAGTACCCTGAATATGGACATATTGGACTGCTCTGCCATGTACTTAGCTCTCAGTATATGGACATGTTGGACACATCTGCCATGTAGCTAGTACTCTGTAAATGGAAATATTGAACTATTCTGCCATGTAGCTAACTCTCTGTATATGGACAAGTTGGACTCATCTGCCTTGTAGCAAGAACTTTGTATATGGAAATGATGCACTACTCTTTCATGTAGCTAACTCTCTGCATATGGACATTTTGGACTCATCTGCCATGTAGCTATCTCTCTGTCCATGGATATGTTGAACTGATCTGCCAAGTAGGTACCTCTGTGTATATGAAGATATTAGACTTGCCTGACATATAGATAGCTCTCAGTATTTGGACATGTTGGACTAATCTACCATGTAGCTAGTAACCTGTATATGGACATATTGGAATGGTCTGCTATGTAGCTAGCTCTCATTTTATGGACACGTTGGACACATGTATCATATACCTAATACTCTGTATATTGAAATGTTGCAGTACCCTGCGATATAGCTAGCTATCTGTATATAGACAAAATGGACTCATCTGCCTTTTACCTAGAACTCTGTATATGGAAATGTTGGACTATACTTCCATGTAGCTAGCTCTCTATATATGGTCATTTTGGACTTGTCTTCCATATAGCTAGCTGTCTGTACATGGATATGTTGGACTGATCTGCCAAGTAGGTAGGTATGTGTTTATGAACATACTGGACTTTTCTGCCTTGTAGCTACCTCTCTGTATATGGATATGTTGGACTCATCTACCTTGTAGCTACAAGTCTGCATATGGAAATGTTTCACTACCCGGCCATGTAGCTAGCTCTCTGTATATGGACATTTTGAACTAATTTTCCATGTAGCTAGCTCTCTGTACATGGATATGTTGGACTGATCGGCCAAGTAAGTACCTCTCTGTATATGAACTTATTGTACTTCTCTGCCATGTAGAGAGATCTCAATATATGGACACTTTAGACACATCTCCCATGTAGGGAGAACACTGTATCTGTAAATGTTGCACCACTCTGCCATGTAGCTACCTCTCTGTATATAGACAAGTTGGACTCATCTGCCTTGTAGCTACAACTTTGTTTATGGAAATGTTGCACAACCCTGCCCTTTAGCTAGCTCTCTGTATATGGACATTTTGGACTCGTCTGCCATGTAGCTAGCTCTCTGTACAAGGATGTGTTAGACTGAACTGTCAAGTAGGTAGCTCACTGTATATGAACATATTGGACTTGTCTGCCATGTAGCGATCTCTCAATATGTGGACAAGCTGGACACATCTGCCATGTAGCTAGAACTCAGTATATGGAAATATTTTACTACTCTGCCATGTAGCTAGCTCTCTGTATATGGTCAAGTTGGACTCATCTGCCTTGTACCTAGAACTCTGTACATGGAAATGTTGCACTAACCTGCCATGTAGCTGGCTCTCTGTATGTGGACATTTTGGACTCGTCTGCCATGTAGCTAGCTCTCTGAACATGGATAGGTTGAACTGATCTGCCAAGTAGGTAGCTCTCTGTATATAAGCAAATTGGGTTTGTCTGCCATATAGCTAGCTCTCAGTATATTAACACGTTTGACACATCTGCCATGTAACTAAATCACTTTATATGGAAATGCTGCTTTACTCTGCCACGTAACTAGCTCTCAGTATATGGACATGTTGGACACATCTGCCAGTTAGCTAGTACTCTGTATTTGGAAAAGTGGCAATACCCTGCCATGTATATGGATATTTTGGACTCGTCTGCCATGTATCTACCTCTCTGTACATGGATATGTTGGACAGATCTGCCAAGTAGTTATCTCTCTGTATATGAACATTTTACACTTGTCTAGCATGTAGCTAGGTCTAAGTACATGGAAACGTTGGACACATCTGCCATGTAACTAGAACTCTGTATATGGAAATGTTGCACTATTCTGCCATGAAGCTATCCCTCTGTATATAGACAACTTGGAGACATATGTCTTGTAGCTAGAACACTGTATTTGGAAATGTTGGATTACCCTGCCATGTGGCTAGCGCTCAGTATATGGACATTTTGGACTCGTCTGCCATGTAGCTAGCTCTCTGTATATGGATATGTTGGACAGATTTGCTAAGTAGGTAGCTCTCTGTATATGAACATATTGCACTTGTCTACCATGTAGGTAGGTCTAAGTACATGGACATGTCGGAACATCTGCATTTAGCTAGAGCACTGTAAATGGAAATGTTGCTCTACTCTTATATGTAGCTAGCTCTCTGTATATAGACAAGTTGGACTCATCTGCCTTGTAGCTAGAACACTGTATATGGAAATGTTGCACTACCCTGCATTATAGGTAGCTCTCTGTGTATAGAAAGTTTCGATTTGTATGCCATGTAACTAGCTCTCTGTACATGGATATGTTGCACTGATCTGCCAAGTAGGTCACTCTCTGTATATGAACATATTGGACTTTTCAGCCATGTAGCTAGCTCTAAGTATATGGATGTGTAGGACTCATCTGCCATTCATGAACAACTCTGTATATGGAAATTTTGCACTACCCTGCATATAGCTAGCTCTCTGTATATGAACATTTTGGAAACATCTGCCATGTAGCTAGCTCTCTGTGCATGGATATTTTGGACTGATCTGCCATGTACGTAGTTCTCACTATATGGACATGTTGGTCTTATCTGCCATGTAGCTAGTACTCTGTATTTGGAAATGCTGCAATACCCTGCCATGTAGCTAGCTTTCTGTACATAGACAACTTGGACTCATCTGCCTGGTATCTAGAACTCTGTATATGGAAATGTTGCACTTCACTGCCATTTAGCTAGCTCTCTATGAAAGGACATTTTTGACTAGTCTGGCATGTAGCTAGCTCTCTGTACATGGATATGTTGGACTCATCTGCCATGTTGCGTGTACTCTGTATATGGAAATGTTGCACTATCCTGCCATGTAGCTAGCTCTCTGTATATGGACATTTTGGAATTGTCTGCCATGTAGCTAGCTCTCAGTATATGGACACATTGGACTCATCTGCCGTATAGCTTGAACTCTGTATATGGAAATGTTGCATTACCCTGCCATGTAGCTAGCTCTCTTTAGATGGAGATTTTTGACTCGTCTGACATGTAGCTAGCTCTCTGTACATGGATGTGTTGGATTGATCTGCTAAGTAGGTAGCTATCTGTTTATGAACATACTGGACTTTTCTGCCTTGTAGTTACCTCTCTGTATTTAGATATGTTGGATTCATCTTCTATGTAGCTAGTTCCCTGTATATGGACATGTTGGGCTACTCTGCCATGTAGGTAGCTCTCAGTATATGGACACGTTGGACACATCTGCCCTGTTACTAGAACTCTGTATACAGAAATGTTGCACTACTATGCCATGTCGCTAGTTCTCTGTATATAGACTAGTTGGACTCATCTGCCTTGTAGCTAGAACTCTGTGTATGTAAATGTTGCACTACCCTACCATGTAGCTAGCTCTGTGTATATAGACATTTTGGACTAGTCTGCCATGTGGCTAGCTCACTGTACATGGGTATGTTCGACTGATCTGCCAAGTAGGTATATGAACATATAGGATTTGTCTGACATATAGGTAGCTGTCTTTCTATGAACACCTTTGACACATCTGCCATGTAGCTAGAAATCAGTATATGGAAATGTTGCACTACCCTGCCATGTACCTAGCTCTCTGTATATGGACATTTTGGAATCGTCTGACATGTGTCTAGCTCACTGTACATGGGTATGTTCGATTGATCTGCCAAGTAGGTAGCTCTCTGTATATGGACATATTAGACTTTTCTGCCTTGTAGGTGGCTCTTAGTATATGGACATGTTGAACACTTCTGCCATGTAGCTACTACCCAAAATATGGACATGTTGAACTACTCTGCCATGTAGCTAGCTTTCTGTATATGGACACCTTGGACTCAGCTGCCATGTAGCTAGAAATCAGTATATGGAAATGTTGCACTACCCTGACATGTACCTAGATCTCTGTATATGGACATTTTGGAATCGTCTGACATATAGCTAGCTTTCTGTACATGCATATGTTGAACTGATCTGTAAAGTAGGTAGCTCTCTGTATATGAATATATAGGAGTTGTCTGCCATGTATTTGGCTCTCAGTATATGGACAAGTTGGAAATATCTGCCATGTAGCTAGTACCCTGAAAATGGACATGTTGGATTACACTGCCATGTAGCTAGCTCTCAGTATATGGATAAGTTGGACACATCTGCCATGTAGCTAGAACTTGTACATGATAATGTTGCACTACCCTGCCATGAAGTTAGATCTCTCTCTATATTGACAAGTTGGACTCATCTGCCTTATAGCTAGAACTCTGTATATGGACATATTGGACTCGTCTGCTATGTAGCTCTCACTCTGTACATGGACATGTTGAAGTGATATGCCACGTAGGTAGCTCTGTGTATATTAACATATAGGACTTGTCTGCCATGTAGGTAGCTCTCAATATATGGACACCTTGGACACATGGGCCACGTAGCTCGAATTCTGTATAAGGATATGTTGCACTACCCTGCCATGTAGCTAGCTCTCAATATATGGGCATGTTGGACTCCTCTGTCATGTATCTAGTACCCTGTATATGGACATGTTGGAATGCTCTGCCATGTAGGTAGTTCTCAGTATATGAACACGTGAGACACATCTCCCATGTACCTAAAACTCTGTATATGGAAATGTTGTACTACTCTGCCATGTAGCTGGCTCTCTGTATATGGACATTTTGGACTCCTCTGACATGTAGCTAGGACTCTGTACATGGATATGTTGGATTGATTTGCCAAGTAGGTAGCTCTCTATATATGAACATCTTGGACTTGTCTTCCATGTAGCTGTCTCTCAGTAAATGGTCATGTTGGACTCCTCTGCTATGTAGCTAGCACCCTGTATAAGTACATGTTGTACTACTCTGCCATGTAGATAGAACTCAGTATGTAGAAATGTTGCACTACCATGACATGTAGGAAGCTCTCTGTATATGGACATTTTGGACTCATCTGCCATGTACCTTGCTCTCTGTACATGGATATTTTGGACTGATCTACCATGTAGGTAGCTCTCAAAATATGGACATGTTGGACACATCTGCTATGTAGGTAGAACTCTGTATATGGAAATGTTGCACTACTCTGCCCTGTAGTTAGCTCTTTGTATATAGACAAATAGGACTAATCTGCCTTGTAGCTAGAACTCTGTGTTTGGAAATGTTGCACTACCCTGCCATGTAGCTAGATCTCTTTAGATGGAAATTTTGGACTTGTCTGCCATGTAGCTAGCTCTCTTGTACATGGATATGTTGAACTGATCTGCCAAGTAGGTAGCTATCTGTTTATGAACATACTGAACTTATCTGCCTTGTAGCTAGCTCTCTGTATATGGATATGTTGGGCTCATCTGCCAAGTAGGTAACCCTCTGTATATGAACATATTTGACTTGTCTGCCACGTGGCTAGCTCTCAGTATATGGAAACGTTGTACACATCTGCCATTTTACTAAAACTCTGAATATGGACATGTTGGAGTACTCGGCCATGTAGCTAGCTCTTTGTATATAGACAAATTGGACTTATATGCCTTTTAGCTAGAACTCTGTATATGGAAATGTTCCTCTACCTTGCCATGTAGCTAGCTCTCTGCATATGCATATTTTCGTCTCTTCTGCCATGTAGCTAGCTCTCTGTACATGGATATGTTGTACCGATCTGCCAAGTAGGTAGCTTTCTGTATAGGAACATATTGGACTTGTCTGTCATGTAGCTAGCACTAAGTATATGGACATGTTGGACTCATCAGCCATGTAGCCAGCACTCTCTGTATGAACATGTTTGACTCATCTGCCTTGTACCTAGTCCCCTATATATACACATGTTGGACTCATTTGCCATGAAGCCAACTCTTAGTATATGGACATTTAGGACTCATCTGCCATGTAGCTTGAACTCTGTATATGGAAATGTTGGTCTACTCTGTCATATAGCTAAATCTTATAATATGGACACGTTGGACTCATGTGCCATGTGGCTAGAGCTCTGTATATGGAAATGTTGTACTACTCTGCTATGTAGTTAGGTCTCTGTATATGGACATATTGGACTCATCAGCCATGTAGCCAATTCTCTCTGTATGAACATGTTGGACTCATCTGCCTCGCAGCTAGTCCTCTACATACACACATGTAGGACTCATCTGCCATGTAGCTAACTCTCAGTTTATGGACACGCTGGACTCATCTGCCATGTAGTTAGTACACTGTATAAGGAAATGATGGACTACTCTGCCATGTAGCTAGCTCTCTGTATACGGACTTTTTGGACTCCTCTGCCATATATCTAGCTATCTGTACATGGATATATTGAACTGACCTGACATGTGTGTAGTTCTCTGTGTATGAACATATTGGATTTGTTTATCGACATGTTGGACTCATCTGCTTTGTAGTTATTCCACAATATATACACATGTTGGACTGGTCTGCCATGTACCTCACTCTCAGTATATGGACATGTTGGACTGATCTTCCATGTAGCTAGTATTCTGTATATGGACATGTTGGACTACATTTCCAAGAAACGAACTCTCAGTATATGGGCACGTTGGACTCATCTGCCATGTCGATAGCACTCTGTATATGGATATGTTGGACTACTCTGACATGTAGCTAGTTCTCTGTATAGGGACATGTTGGACTCATCAGCCATGTAGCAAGTACTCTGTATATGGACATGTTGGACTACTATGACATGCAGCTAATTCTCAGTATAGGAACATGTTGTACTCATCTGCCATGTA
>NW_006408670.1:8046491-8049040 GCF_000296735.1 Chrysochloris asiatica
GCTTTCTGTATATGGACATTTTGGACTCGTCTGCCATGTAACTATCTCTCTATACATGGATATGTTGTACTAAACTGCCATGTAGGTAGCTCCCTCTATTTGAACATATTGGACTTCTCTTCCATGTAGCTAGTTCTCTGTATATGGACATGTTGGTTCAACAGCCATGTAGTCAACTCTCTCTGTATGAACATGTTGGACTCATCTCCCTGGTAACTAGTCCTCTATATATACACTTATTGGACTCTTCTGCCATGTAGCTAGTACTCAGTATATGGACACGTTGGACACATCTGCCATGTAGTTGGAACTCTGTATATGGAAATGGTGAGGTACACTGCCATGTAGCTAGCTCTCTGTATATAGACAAGTTGGACTCGTATGTCTTGTACCTAGAACTCTGTATATGGAAATGTTTCACTACTCTGCCATGTAGCTAGCTCTCAGTATATGGACATGTTGGACACATCGGCTATATAGCTAGAACTCCGTATATGGAAGTGTTGCACTAGTATGCCATGTAGTTAGCTCTCTGTATATAGACAAGTTGGACTCATCTGTCTTGTACCTAGAATTCTGTATATGGAAAAGTTGCACTACCCTGCCATGTAGCTAGCTCTCTGTATATGAACATTTTGGACTCGTCTGCAATATAGCTAGCTGTCTGTACATGGATATGTTGGACTGATCTGCCAAGTAGGTAGCTCTCTGTATATTAACATATACGACTTGTCTGCCCTATTGGTGGTTCTCAGTAAATGGACACATTGGACACATCTGCCATGAAGCTAATACCCTGAATATGGACATGTTGGCCTACTCTGCCATGTAGCTAGCTCTTAGTATATGGACATGTTGAATACATTTGCCATGTAGCTTGAACTCTGTATATGTAAATGTTGCACTATTCTGCCATGTAGTGAGCTCTCTGTATATGGACATTTTGGACTCCTCTGCCATGTAGCTATCTCTCTGTACATGGATATGTTGGAATGATCTGCAAGTAGGTAGCTCTCTGTATATGAACATATAGGACTTGTATGCCATATAGGTAGCTCTCTGTGTATGAACACCTTTGACACATCTGCCATATAGCTAGAACTCAGTATATTGAAATGTTGTACTACTGTGCATTCTAGCTAGCTCTCTGTATATGGACATTTTGGAATCATCTGCTATGTAGCTAGCTCTCTGTTCATGGATATGTTGGACTGATTTGCCAAGTAGGTAACTGTCTGTATATTAACATATTGGACCTGCCTGCAATGTAGGTAGCTTTCAGTATATGTACACTTTGGACTCAACTGCCATGTAGCTTGATCTCTGAATATGGAAATGATGCAATACTCTGCCATGTAGCTAGCTTTTGGTATATGGACATTTTGGAATCTTCTGCCATGTAGCTAGCTCTCTGTACATGGGTATGTTGTACTGATTTTCCAAGTAGATAGCTCTCTGTATATGAACATATAGGACTTGTGTGCCATGTCGCTAGATCTCAGTATATGGACACGTAGGACACATCTGCCATGTAGGTAGAAATCTGTATATGGAAATGTTGCACTAATCTGCCATGTAGCTAGCTCTCTGTATATAGACAAGTTGGACTCATCTGCCTTGTAGCTAAAATTCTGTATATGGAAATGTTCCACAACCCTTCCATGAAGCTAGCTCTGTGTATATGGACATTTTGGACGCATCTGCCATAGAGCTAGCTCTCTGTACATGGATATGTTGGTCTGATCTGCCAGGTAGGTAGCTCCCTGTATATGAACATATTGTATTTGTCTGCCATGTAAGTGGCTCTCATTATATGGACATGTTGGACACATCTGCCATGTAGCTACTACCTTGAATATGGACATGATGGACTACCGTGCCATGTAGCTACCTCTCAGTATATGGACACGTTGTACATATCTGTCATGTAGCTGGAACTCTGAATATGAAAATGGTGCGCTACTCTGCCATGTAGCTACCTCTACGAATATACACAAGTTGCACTCATCTGCCTTGTTTCTAGAATTCTGTATATGGAAATGTTGCACTTCCCTGCCATGTGGCTAGCTCTCTATATATGAACATTTTGAACTCCTCTGCCCTGTAGCTATTTCTCTGTACATGGATATGTTGGACTGATCTGCCAAGTAGCTATATCTCTTTATATGAACATATTGGACTTGTCTGCCATGTAGGTGGCTCTCAGTATATGGACACATTGGACACATCTGCCATGTAACTAGTAGCGTGAATTTGGACTTATTGGACTGGTCTGCCATGAAGCTAGCTCTCAGTGTATGGACATGTTGGATACACCTGTAATGTACCTAGAACCCTGTATATGGAAATGTTGCACTACGCTGCCATGAAGTTAGATCTCTGTATATAGACAAGTTGGACTCATCTGCCTTGTAACTAGTCCTCTATATATACACTTATTGTACTCTTCTGCCATGTAGCTAACTCTCAGTATATAGACATGTTGGACTCTTCTGCCATGTAGCTAGTACTCAGTATATGGACACGTTGGACACATCTGTCATGTAGCT
>NW_006408670.1:8049285-8053222 GCF_000296735.1 Chrysochloris asiatica
AAGTAGGTATCTCTCTGTATATGAATATATTGGACTTGTCTGACATGTAGCTAGCCCTCAGTATATGGAATCGTTGTACACTTCTGCCATGTAGGTAGAACTCTGAATATGGACATAATGGAGTAGTCTGCCATGTAGCTAGCTCTCTATATATAGACAAGTTGGACTCATCAGCCTTGTAGGTAGAACTCTGTGTATGGAAATATTGTCCTAACTTGCCATGTAGCTAGCTCTCTGTATACGGACATTTTTGACTCTTCTGCCATGTAGCTAGCTCTCAGTACATGGATATGTTGGACCAATCTGCCAAGTAAGTAGCTCTCTGTATATGAACATATCAGACCTGTCTGCCATGTACGTGGCTCTCCGTATATGGACAAGTTGGACATATCTGCCAAGTACCTAGTACCCTTAATATGGACATGTTGGACTACTCTGCCATTTAGCTGGCTCTCAGAATATGGATACTTTGGACGCATCTGCAATGTAGCTAGAACTCTGTATATGGAAATATGGCACTACCCTACTATGTATTAGATCCATATATATAGACAAGTTGGACTCATCTGCCTTGTAGATAGCTCTCTGTATATGGATATGTTTGACTGATCTGCCAAGTGGGTAGCTTTCTGTATATTAACATATTGCATTTGTCTGCCATGTAGCTAGCTCTCAGTATACGGACACGTTGGACACATCTGCCATATAGCTAGAACTCTGTATATGGAAGTGTTGCTCTACTCTGCCATGTAGCTAGCTCTCTGTACATGGATATTTTGGACTGATCTGCCAAGTAGTTAGTTCTCTGTATATGAACATATTGGGCTTGTTTGTCATGTACCTTGCTCTCAGTATATGGACACGTTGGACATATCTGCAATGTAGCTACTAACCTGAATATGCACATGTTGGACTACTCTGCCATGTAGCTAGCTCTCATTACATGGACACGTTGGACACATCTGCCATGTAGCTAGAACTCTGTATATGGAAATTTTGCACTACTGTGCCATGTACCTAACTCTCTGTATATAGACAATTGGACTCATCTGCCTTGTAGCTAGAACGATCTTTATGGAAATGTTGCACTACCCTGCCATGTAGCTAGCTCTTTTTATAGGGACACTTTTGGAATCGTTTGCCACGTAGCTTGAACTCTGTATATGGAAATGATTCACTACACTGCCATGTAGCTAGTGCTCAGTGTATGTACACCTTGAACACATCGGACTTGTAGCAAGAACTCTGTATATGGAAATGTTGCACTACCCAGCCATGTAGCTAGCTCTCTGTTTATGGACATTTTGGACTCGTCTGTCATGTATCTAGCTCTCTGTACATGAATTTGTTGAACTCATTTGCCAAGTAGCTAGCTCTCTGTATATGAACATAATGGACTTGTCTGCCATGTCGGCAGATCTCAATATATGGACATTTTGGACACATCTGCCATGTAGCAAGAACTTTGCATATGGAAATGTTGCACTACCCTGCCATGTAGGTAGCTATCTGTATATGGACATTTTGCACACGTCTGTCATGTATCTAGCTCTCTTTACATGGATTTGTTGAACTGATCTGCCAATTAGGAAGCTCTTTGTATATGAACATTTAGGACTTTTCTGCCATGTTGCTAGCTCTCAGTATATGATCATGTTGGACTCATCTTCCATGTAGATAGTACGCTGTATATGGACATGTTGGACTGCTCTGCCATGTAGCTAGCTCTCAGTGTTTGGACACATCTGCCACGTACTAGAACTCTGTATATGTAAATGTTGCACTATTCTTCCATGTAGCTAGCTCTCTGTATATGGACATTGTGTACTCGTCTGACATGTCGCTAGCTCTCTCTACAAGGATATGTTGGACTAATCTGCCAAGTAGGTAGCTTTCTGTATATGAACATAATGGACTTGTCTGCCATGTAGGTAGCTCTCAATATATGGCCACCTTGGACAAATCTGCCATGTAGCTTGAACTCTGTATATGGAAATGTTGCAATACCCTACCATGTAGCTAGATCTCTGTACATGGATATTTTACACTGATCTTAGAAATAGGAATCTTTCTGTATATGAACATATTGAACTTGTGTGCCATGTAACTAGCTCTCAGTATATGAACACTTTGGACTCATATACCATGTAGCTTGAATTCTGTACATGGAAAAGATGCACTACTCTGTGATGTAGCTAGCTCTCTATATATGGACATTTTGGACTCGTCTGATATGTAGGTAGCTCTCTGTGCATGGATTTTTTTGACTGATCTTCCAAGTAGCTAGCTCTCAGTATCTGGACAAGTTGGACACATCTGTCATGTAGCTAGCACACTGAATATGGACATGTTAGACTACTTTGCCATGTAGCTATCTCTCAGTATATGGACACGTTGGACACATCTGCCATGTAGCTCAAATTCTGTATATGGAAATGTTGCACTACCCTGCCATGTAGCTAGCTCTCTCTATATGGACATTTTGGACTTGTCTGCCATGTAGCTATCTCTCTGTACATGGATATGTTGGACTGATCTGCCCAGTAGGATCATATTGGATTGTCTGCCATGTAGGTGGCTTTCAATATATGGACACATTGGACCCATCTGCCATGTAGCCAGCACACTGAATATGGGCATGTTAGGCTACTCTGCCATGTAGCTACCTCTCAGTATATGGACACGTTTGACACATCTGCCATGTAGCTAGAACTCTGTATATGGAAACGTTGCACTACTCGGCCATGTAGCTACCTCTCTGTATATAAACAAGTTGGTCTCATCTGCCTTATAGCTAGATCTCTGTATATGGAAATGCTGCACTACTCTGACATGTAGCTAGCTCTCTGTATATGGACATTTTGTACTAGTCTGACATGTAGCTATCTCTCTGTACAAGGATATGTTTAACTTATCTACCAAGTAGGTATCTCTCTGTATATGAACATAGTGGACTTGTCTGCCATATAGGTATCTCTCAATATATGGACACCTTGGACACATCTGCTATGTAGCTTGAACTCTATATATGGAAATGTTACACTACCCTGCAATCTAGCTAGCTCTCTGTATATGTACATTTTGGATTCATATGCCATGTAGCTAGCGTTCTGTACATGGATATGTTGGAATGATCTGCCAAGTAGGCAGCTCTGTGTATATTAACATATTGGACTTGTCTGCCATGTAGGTAGCTCTCAGTATATGGAAAATTTGGAATAATCTGCAATGTCGCTTGAACTCTGTATATGGAAATGATGCACTACTCTGCCATATATCTAGTTCTCTGTAAATAGTCAAGTTGGACTTCTCTGCCATGTAGCTAGCTCTCTGTACATGGATATGTTGGACTGATTTGCCAAGTATGTAGCTCTCTGTATATAAACATATTGGACTTGTCTGCCATATAACTAGCTCTCAGTATATGGACATGTTTGACTCATCTGCCATGTAGTTAGTACCCTGTATATGGAATTGTTGGAATACTGTGCCTTGTAGCTAGCTCTCAGTATATAGACACATTGGACACATCTTCCATGTAACTAGAAATCTGTATGTGGAAATGTTGCACTACATATAGCTAGCTCAATGTAAATAGAGAAGTTGGACTCATCTGCCTTGTAGCTCGATCTCTGTATATGGAAATGATGCACTACACTTCCATGTAGCTAGCTCTCTGTCCATGGCTATGTTGGACTGATCTGCCATGTACGTAGCTCTCTGTATATGAACTTATTGGAATTGTCTGCCAAGTAGGTAGCTCTTTTTATATCAAATTATTAGACTTGTCTGTCATGTTGGTTTCTCTCAGTATATGGACATGTTGGACACATTTGCCATGTAGCTAGTACCCTGTATATGGACATGTTGGAATACTCAGCCATGTAGCTAGCTCTCAGTATATGGACACGTTGGACTCATCTGCCATGTAGCTAGT
>NW_006408670.1:8053322-8066650 GCF_000296735.1 Chrysochloris asiatica
CCATGTAGCTTGGTTTCTGTATATGGACATTTTGAACACGTCTGCCATGTAGCTAGCTCTCTGTACATGGATATGTTGGACTGATCTGCCACGTAGGTAGCTCTATGTATATGAATATATTGGAATTGTCTGCCATGTAGCTAGCACTCAGTATATGGACACGTTGAACACATCTGCCATGTACTTAGAACTCTGTATATGGGAATGTTGGACTACTCTAACATGTTGCTAGCTCTCTGTATATGGACATTTTGGACGATTATACCTTGTAACTTTCTCTTTGTACATGGATATATTGGACTGATCTGCGAAGCCGGTATCTCTCTGTATATGAATATACTGGACTTGTCTGGCATGTATATGGCTCTCAGTATATGCACAAGTTGGGCACATCGGCCATGTAGATAGTATCCTGAATATGGACTTGTTGGACTACACGGCCTTGTAGCTAGGTCTCAGTTCATGGATACGTAGTACACATTTGCCATTTGCTAGAACTCTGTATATGGAAATGTTGCAATACTCTGCCATGTAGCTAACTCTCTGTATATAGACAAGTTGGACTCATCTGCCTTGTAGCTAGAACTCTGTATATGGAAATGTTGCAGTACCCTGTCATGTAGCTAGCTCTCTTTATATGGACATTTTGGACTCGTCTGCCATGTAGCTAGTTCTCTGTACATGGATATGTTGGACTGATCTGCCAGTTAGGTAGCTCTCTGTATATGAACATACAGGACTTGTCTGCCATGTAGGTGGCTCTCAGTATATGGACAAGTTGAACATATCTGGCATGTAGCTAGAAACCGGAATAAGGACATGTTGAACTACTCTGCCATGTAACTAGCTCTCTGAAAATGCATATGTTGCACTGCTCTGTCATTTAGCTAGCTCTCAGTGTATGGACACATTGCACACATCTGCCATGTACCTAGAACTCTGTATATGGAAATTTTGCATTACCCTGCCATGTAGCAAGCTCTCTATTTATGTACATTTTTGACTCGTCTACAGTGTAGCTATCTCTCTGTACATGGATATGTTGGACTTATCTACCAAGTAGGTAGCTCTCTGTATATGAATTTATTGGACTTGTCTGCCAAATAGCTAGCTCTCAGTATATGGACACGTTGGCCACATCTGTCATGGAGCTAGAACTCTATATATGGAAGTGTTGCACTACTCTGCCATGTAGCTGGCTCTCTGTATATAGACACCTTACACACATCTGCCATGTAGTTAGAATTCTGTATATCAAAATGTTGCACTACACTGCCATGTAGCTATCTGTCTGTATAGGGATATTTTGGACTCGTCTGCCATGTCCTAGCTCTCTCTACATGGATATGTTAGACTGCTCTGCCAAGTAGGTAGCTCTCTGTATATGAACATATTGGACATGTCTACCATATAGCTAGCTCTCAGTATATGGACATGTTGGATACATCTGCCATATAGTTAGAACTCTGTATATGGAAGTATTGCACTACTCTGGCATGTAGTTATCTCTCTGTATATAGACAAGATGAACTCATCTGCCTTGTACCTAGAACACTGTGTATGGAAATGTTGCATTACCCTGCCATGTAGCTAGCTCTCTGTATATGGACATTTTGTACTCATCTGCCATGTAGCTAGCTCTCTGTACATGGATATGTTGGACTGTTCTGCCAAGTAGGTAGCTCTCTGTATATGAACATATTGGACTTGTCTGCCATGTAGCTAGCAGTATATGGACATGTTTGACACGTGTGCCATGTAGCTTGAGCTCTGTATATGGAAATGTTGCACTACCCTGCCATATAGCAATCTCTCTGTATATGGACATTTTGTACTCGTCTGCCACGTAGTGAGCTCTCTGTTCATAGATTGGTTGGATTGATCTGCCAAGTAGGTAGCTCTCTGTACATGGATATGTTGGACTGATCTGCCAAGTAGGTAGCTCTCTGTATATGAACATATTGGAACTGTCTGCCATGTAGCTAGCTCTCAGTATATGGAAACACTGGACACATCTGCCATGCAGCTATAACTCTGTATATGGAAATGTTGCACTACTTTGCCATGTATCTAACTGTCTCTATATAGACAAGTTGGACTAATCTGCCTTGTAGACAGAACTCTGTATGTAGAAATGTTGCACTATCCTGTAGAAATCTGTATACGGAATGTTGCACTACGCTACTATGTAGCTAGCTCTCTGTACATGGATATTTTTGACTGAATTGCCATGTAGGTAGATCTCAGTATATGGACACGTTGGTCACATCTTCCATGTAGCTAGAACACTGAATATGGACATGTTGGAGTACTCTGCCATGTAGCTAGCTTTCTGAATAAAGACAAGTTGTACTCATCTGCCTTTTAGCTAGAACTCTGTACATGGAAATGATGCCCTACCTTGACATATAGTTAGCTTTCTGTATATGGACATTTTCAACTCATCTGCCATATTGTTAGCTCTCTGTACAAGAATATGTTGGACTGATCTGCCAAGTAGGTAGTTCTCTGTATATGAATATATTGGACTTGTCTGCCATATAGCTAGTTCTCTGTGTATAGACAAGTTGCACTCATCTGCCTTGTAGCTAGAACACTGTATATGGAAATGTTGCACTATCCTGCAATGTAGCTAGCTCTCTGTATATGGACATTTTGGAGTCGTATGCCATGTATGTAGCTCTCTGTACATGGATATGTTGGACTGATCTGCCAAGAAGTTAGCTCTTGTATATGAACATATTGGACTTGTCTGCCCTGTATGTGGCTCAAAGTATATGGACACGTTGGACACATCTGCCATGGAGCTACTACCCTGAATATGGACATGTTGGACTTTTCTGACATGTAGCTAGCTCCCAGTATATGGACACATTTCACACATGTGCCATGTAGCTAGAACTCTTTATATGGAAATGTTGCATAACTCTGCCATGTAGCTAGCTCTCTGTATATAGACAACTTGGACTCATCTGCCTTTTAGCTAGAACTCTGTATATGGACATTTTCTACTCATCTGCCATGTAGCTAGCTCTCAGTATATGGACTCAATGGACACATCTGCCATGTTGCTAGTACTCTGTATATGGAAATGTTGCACTACTCTGCCATGTAGTTAGATCTCTGTATATAGACAAGTTGGACTCATCTGCCTTGTAGCAAGAACTCTGTATATGGAAATGTTGCACTACTATACCATGTCGCTAGCTCTCTGTATATGGACATATTGGACCTGTTGGTCATGTAGCTAGCTCTCAGTATATGGACACGTTGGACACATCTGTCATGTTGATAGAACTCTGTATATGGAATTGTTGCACTACTGTGCCATGTACCTAGCTCTCTGTATATAGACACGTTGGACTCATCTGCCTTGTAGCTAGAACTCTCTATATGGAACTGATGCACTACCTTAACATGTAGCTAGATCTCTGTATATGGAAATTTTGGACTCTCTGCCATGTAGCTAGCTCTCTGTACATGGATTTGTTGGACTCATCTGCCATGTAGTTATCCATCTGTATATGAACATATTGGAATTGTGTGCCACGTAGCTAGCTCTCAGTATATGGACACATTGGAAACATCTGACTTATAGCTAGAACTCTGAATATGGACATGCTGGAGGACTCTGTCATGTAGCTAGCTCTCTGTATATAGACAATTTGTACTCATCTGCCTTGTAGCTAGAACTCTGTATATGGAAATGTTGTACTACCCTGCCATGTAGTTAGCTGTCTGTAAATGGACATTTTGGTCTCGTGTACTATGTAGCTAGCTCTCTGTATATGGATATGTTGGAATGATCTGCCAAGTAGGTAGCTCTCTGTATATGAACATATTGGACTTGACTACCATGTAGGTAGCTCTCAGTATATGGACACGTTGGACATATGTGCTATGTTGGTCTCAACTGGAAATGTTGCACAACCCTACCGTGTAGCTAGCTCTCTGCATATATACAAATTGGACTCATTTGCCTTGTAGCTAGAATCTGTATATGGAAATGGTGCACTACCCTGCCATTTAGCTAGCTCTCTGTATATGGACCTTTAGGACTTGTCTTCCATGTAGCTAGCTGTCTATCCATGGATATGTTGGACTGATCTTCCAAGCAGGTAGCTCTCTGTATATGAACATATTGGACTTGTCTGCCATGTAGCTAGCTCTCAATATATGGACATGTTGGACTCATTAGCCAGGTCACTAGTACTCTTTATATGGACATGTCGGACTATTCTGCCATGTACTAGCTCTCAGCATATGAACTCTTTGAACTCATCTGCCACATAGCTTGAACTCTGTATATGGAAATGTTGCACTACCCTGCCATGTAGCTAGCTCTCTGTACATAGACAAGTTGGACTCATCTGCCTTGCAGCTAGAACTCGGTATATGGATGTGTTACATTGATCTGCGAAGTCGGTAGCTCTCTGTATATGAACATATTGGAATTGGCTGCCATGTAGCTAGCTCTCAGTATTTGCTCATGTTGGACTCATCTGCCATGTAGCTAATACCCTGTCTATGGTTATGTTGGAATGCTCTGCCATGTATCTAGCTCTCCGTGTATGGACACTTTGAACATATCTGTCATGTATGTAGAAATCTGTATATGGAAATGTTGCACTACTCTGCCATATTGCTAGCTCTCTGTATATATAGACAAGTTGGACACATGTGCCTTGTAGCTAGATCTATGTATATGGAAATGTTGCACTACCCTGCCATGTAGCTACCTCTCTGTATATGGACATTTTGGACTTGTCTGCCATTTAGCTAGCTCTCTGTACATGGATATGTTGAACTGATCTGCCATGTAGGTTGCTCTCTGTATATGAACATATTGGGCTTGCCTGCCATGTAGGTAGCTCTCAGTACATGGACATTTTGGACTCATCTGACATGTAGCTAGTAACGTGTATATAGACATATTGGACTTCTCTGCCACGTAGCTAGCTCTCAGTGTATGGACACGTTGAACACATCTGCCTTGTACCTAGAACTCTTTATATGGAAAAGTTGCACTACCCTGCCATATAGCTATCTCTCTGTATAAGGATATTTTGTGCTCGTCTGCCATGTGGCTAGCTATCTGTACATGGATATGTTGGACTGATCTTCCAAGTAGGTATATGAAAATATTGTAACTGTCTGCCATGTAGCTAGCTCTCAGTATAAGTACACCTTGGACACATTTGCCATGCAGCTATAACTCTTTATATGGTAATGTTGCACTACTCGGCCATGTAGCTAGCTGTCTGTATATAGACAAGTTGTATTAATCTGCCTTTTAGATAGAGCTCTGTATATAGAAATGTTGCACTACCCTGAAGAACTCTGTGTATAGAAATGTTGCACTACCTTGTCATGTAGCTAGCTCTCTGTACATGGATATTTTGGACTGATCTGCCATGTAGGTAGCTCTCACTATATGGACAGTTGGACACATCTGCCATGTAGCTAGAACTCTGTATATGGAAAAGTTGCACTACCCTGCCTTGTAGCTAGCTCTCTGTACATGGTTATATTGGACTGATCTGCCAAGTAGGTAGCTCTCTGTACAAGAACATATTGAACTTGTCTGCCCTGTTCGTGGTTCTCAGTATATGGACACGTTGAACACATCTACCATGTAACTACTACCCTGAATATGGACATGTTGGACTACTCTGTCATTTAGCTAGCTCTCAGTATATGGACACGTTGGATACATCTGTCATGTAGCTAGAACTCTGTATATGGAAATATTGTACTCTGCTATGTACCTAACCATCTTTATATAGACAAGTTTGACTCATCTGCCTTGTAGCTAGAATTCTGTAAATGTGAATGTTGCATTACCCTGCCATGTGGCTGGCTCTCAGTATATGGACATTTTGGACTCATCTGCCATGGAGCTAGCTCTCTGTATATGGATATGTTGGACTTATCTACTAAGTAGTTAGCTGTCTGTATATGAACATATTGGACTTGTCTTCCATGTACATGGGTTTCAGTATATGGACTATTTGGACACATCTGCCATGTATCTAGTATCCTGAATATGGACATGTTGAACGACTGAGCCATGTAGCTAGCTCTCAGTATATGGACATGTTGGATATATCTGGCATGTAGCTAGAACTCTGGATATGGAAATGTTGCACTAACCTGCCATGTAGTTCAATCTCTATATATAGACAAGTTGGACTCATCTGCCTTCTATCTAGAAATCTGTATATGGAAAAGTTGCACTACCCTGCCATGTAGCTTACTCTCTGTATATGGACATTTTGGACTTGTCGGGCATGTAGCTAGCTCTCTGTACAGGGATATGTTGGACTGATCTGCCATGTAGGTAGCTCTTTGTATTTGAACATATTGGACTTGTCTGCCATAGAGCTACCTCTCCGTATATGGACACCTTGGACATATCTGCCATGTAGATAGAACTCTATATATGGAAGTGTTGCACTACTCTGCCATGTAGCTAGCTCACTGTATATAGTCAAGTTGGACTCATCTGCCTTTATGCTAGAATTCTGTATGTGGAAATGGTGCACTACCTTGCCATGTAGCTAGCTCTCTGTATAGGGGCATTTTGGACTTGTCTGCCATGTCCTAGATATCTGTACTTGGATATGTTGGACTGACCTGACAAGTAGATAACACTCTGTATGTGAACATATTGGACTTGTCTACCATGTAGCTAGCAGTATATAGATTTGTTGGCACATCTGCCATGTAGCTTGAAGTCTGTATATGGAAATGTTACACTATTCTGCCATGTAGATAGCTCTCTGTATATGGACATTTTGGACTCGTCTGCTAGCTCTCTGTACATAGATATGTTGGACTGATCTGCAAGTAGAAAGCTCTCTGTATATGCACATATAGGACTTGTCTGCCATACTAGTAGCTCTCTGTATATCAACACCTTTTACACATCTGTCATGTAGATATATCACAATATATGGAAATGTTGTACTACAGTGCAATGTAGATAGCTCTCTGTGTATGGGCATTATGGAATCGTCTGCCATGTAGCTAGCCCTCTGTTCATGGATATGTTGGACTGATCTGCCATGTAGCTAGCTCTCTGTATATGAACATATTGGACTTGTCTGCCATGTAGGTGTCTCTACTTATATGGACAAGTTGGACATAACTGACATGTAGATAATACCCTGTATAGGGACATGTTGGACTGCTCTGCCATGTAGCTAGCTCTCAGTGTATGGACACATTGGACACATCTGCCATGTAGCTAGAACTCTTTATATGGAAATGGTCCACTGCTTTGCCATGTAGCTTGCTCTCTGTATACAGACAAGATGGACTCATCTGCCTTGTACCTAGAATTCTGTATAGGGAAATGTTTCAGTACCCTGCCACATATCTTGCTCTCTGTATATGTACATTTTGGATTCGTCTGCTATGTAGCTAGCTCTCTGTACATGAATATGTTGGACTGATCTGCCAAGAAGGTAGACCTCTGTATATTAACATATTGGATTTGTCTGCCATGTAAGTGGCTCTCAGTGTATGGACACGTTGGACACATCTGCCATGTAGCTACGACCCTGAATATGGACATTTTGGACTCTGCCATGTAGCTAGCTCTCAGTTTATGGACACGTTGAACACATCTGTCAAGTAGCTAGAACTCTGTATATGGAAATGTTGCACTACACTGCCATGTAGCTAGATGTCTCTATATACAAGTTGGACTTATCTGCATTTCAGCGAAAATTGTGTATATGGAAATGTTGCACTACCCTACCTCTCTGTATAGGGACATTTTGGACTCGTCTGCCATTTCCTAGTTCTCTGTACATGGATGTGTTGGACTGATTTGCCAAGTAGGTAATTCTCTGTATATGAACATATTGGACTTGTCTGCCATGTAGCTAGCAGTATATGGACAATTTAGAAACATCTGCCATATAGCTTGAAGTATGTATATGGAAATGTTGCACTACGCTGCCATGTAGCTGGCTCTCTGTATAAAGACCAGTTGGACTCATCTGACTGGTAGCTAGAACTCTGTATATGGAATTGTTGCACTACCCTGCCGTTGAATTCACCTGCCATGTAGCTAGGTCTCTGTGCATGGATATGTTGGACTGATCTGCCATGTAGGTAGCTCTCTGTATATGAACACATTGGACTTGTCTGCCATGTCGCTTGCTCTCTGTATATGAACACATTGGACTTGTCTGCCATGTAGCTTGCTCTCTCTACATGGACATGTTGGACTCATCAGCCATGTATCCTGCACTGTCTCTATTAACATGTTGGACTCATCTTCCTTGTAGCTAGTCCTCTATATATACACAAGTTGGACTCATCTGCCATGTAGCTAGTATTCTGTATATGGACAGGTTGGACTATGCCATATAGCTAGCTCTCCGTATATGGACACGTTGGACTCATCTGGCATGTAGCTATAACTCTGTATATGAAAATGTTGCACTACTCTGTCATGTAGCTAGCTCTCTCTATATATGGACATTTTGGAATTGTCTGCATATAGCAAGCTCTCTGTTCATAGATATGCTGGACTGATCTGACATGAAGTTAGCTCCCTGTATATCAGCATATTGTACTCGTCTACCTAGTAACTAGCTCTCAGTATATGGACATGTTGGACTCATCAGCCATGTAGCCAGCTCTCTCTATATGAATATATGCAACTCATCTGTCTTTTCGATAGCCCTCTAAATATACACATGTTGGACTCATCTGCCATGAAGCTAACTCTCAGTATATGGACATGTTGGACTCATCTGCCATATAACTAGAGCTCTGTATATGGAAAAGTTGCACTACTCTGTCATGTAGCTAGCTCTCTGTATATGGACATTTTGGATTCGTCTGCCATGTAGCTAGCTCTCGGTGCATAGATATGCTGTACTGATCTGTTATTTAGGTAGATCTCTGTATATGAACATATGGGACTTTTCTGCCATGTAGCTAGCTCTCTGTATATAGACATGTTGGTTTCATCAACCATGTAGCCAACTCTCTGTTTATCAGCATGTTGGACTCATCTGCCTTGTAGCTAACTCTCTAAACATACACATGTTGGACTCATCTGTCATGTAGTTAACTCTCATTATATGGACATGTTGGACTCTTCTGCTATGTAGCTAGTATTTCGTATATGGACATGTTGGACTATTCTTTCACATAGCTAGCTCTCAGTATATGAACACATTGGTCTCATCTGTGATGTAGGTTGAGCTCTGTATAAGAAAATATTCTACTACTCTGCCATGTAGCTTGCTCTCTCTATATGGACTTTTTGTACTCGTCTGCCATGTTGTTAGCTCTCTGTGCATGGATATGTTGAACTGATCTGCCACATAGGTAACTCTCTGTATATGCACATATTGGAATTGTCTGCTATTTAGCTAGATCTCTGTATATGGACATGTTGGTGTTATCAGCCATGTAGCCAGCTCTCTCTGTATGAACATGTTGGAATCATCTGCCTTGAAGGTAGACCTCTATATATACATGTTGGGGTCATCTGCCATGTAGCTAACTCTCAGTATATGGACATGTTGGACTCATCTGCCATGTAACTAGTACTCTGTATATGGACATGTTGGACTACTCTGCCATGTAGCTAACTTTCAGTATATGGACACATTGGGCGTGTCTGCCATGTAGGTACATCTCAGTATATGGAAATGTTGAACTCATCATCCATGTAGCCAGCTCTCTCGGTATGAATATGTTGGACTATTTTGCCTTGTAGCTAGCCCTCTAAATATACACATGTTGGACTCATCTGCCATGTAGTTAGTACTCTGTATATGGACATGCTGGAAAACTCTGCCATGTAGCTAGCTCTCAGTATATGGACATGTTGCACTCATCTACATTGTAGGTAGTACTCTGTATATGGAAATGTTCCAGTACTCGGACATGTAGCTAGCTCTCTGCAGATGAACATATTGGACTTGTCTATCAAGTAACTAGCTCTCAGTATATGGACATATTGGATTCATCAGCCATGTATACAACACTCTTGGTATGAATATGTTCGACTCATTTGCCTTATAGCTAGCCCTCTAAATATACACATGTTGGACTTATCTGCCATGTAGCTAACTCTCAGTACATGGACATGTTGGACTCATCTGCCTTGTAGCTAGTACTCTGTATATGGACATGTTGGACTCTTCTACCATGTAGCTAGCTCTTTGCATATGGACATTTTGGACTTGTCTGCCATGTAGCTACCTAGCTCTCTGTGTTGTATACGTTGCACTGATCTGCCATGTAGCTAGATCTCTGTATATGAACATATGGGACTTTTCTGGTATGTAGTAAACTCTTAGTATATGGACATGTTGGACGCATCTTCCATGTACCTGGGTCTCTGTATATGTCCATGTTGGACTACTCTGCCATGTAGCTAGCTCTTAGTGTATGGACACGTTGGTCTCATCTGCTATGTAGCTAGAGCTCTGTATATGGAAATATTGCACTACTCTGTCATGTAGCTAGCTCTCTGTATATGGACATTTTGGATTCGTCTACCAAGTAGCCTGCTCTCGGTGCATAGGTATGCTGTACTGATCTGCCATGTAGGTAGATCTCTGTATTTGAACGTATGGGACTTGTCTGCCATGTAGCTAGCTCTCTGTATATGGACATGTTTGTCTCATCAACCATGTAGCCAACTCTGTGTTTATCAACATGATGGACTCATCTGCCTTGTAGCTAACTCTCTAAACATACACATGTTGGACTCATCTGTCATGTACTTAACTCTTATTATATGGACATGTTGGACTCTTCTGCTATGTAGCTAGTATTTCGTATATGGACATGTTGGACTATTCTTTCACAAAGCTAGCTCTCAGTATATGAACACGTTGGTCTCATCTGCCATGTAGGTAGAGATCTGTATATGGAAATGTTGTACTACTCTGCCATGTAGTTCGCTCTCTGTATATGGACGTTTTGGACTAATCTGCCATGTTACTAGCTCTCTGTGCATGGATATGTTGGACTAATCTGCCATGTAGGTACCTCTCTGTGTATGGACATTTTGGACTCATCTGACATGTAGCTAGCTCTCTGTGCATGAATATGCTGGACTGATCTGCCATGTAGGTAGATCTCTGTATATGAACATATGGGACTTCTCTGCCGTGTAGCTAGCTCTCTGTATATGGACTTGTTTGACTCATCAGTCGTGTAGCCAACTCTCTGTGTATGAACATGTTCAATTCATCTGCCTTGGAACTAACCCTCTAAACATACACGTGTTGGATCCATCTGTCATGTAGCTAACTCTCAGTATATGGACATGTTGGAGTCAACCACCATGTAGCTAGTATTCTGTATATGGGCATGTTTGACTACTCTTCCATGTACCTAGCTCTCAGTATATGAACACGTTGGTCTCATCTGCCATGTAGGTGGTTGTTGTTTTTAAATGCGGTCTAGTCGTTTCCAACCCATAGCAGCCATGTACAGGGTTTCGAGGGTGTAAATCTTTATGGAAGTAGAAAGCCTCATCTTTCTCCCCCAGAGCAGCTGGTAGTTTCGAACTGCTGACCTTAAAGTTTGCAGCGCAATTCGTAACCACTATGCTACCAAAGCTTCTTACCATGTAGGTAGAGCTCTGTATATGGAAATGTTTTACTAGTCTGTCATGTAGCTAGCTCTCTGTATATGGACATTTTGGACTTGTCTGCCATGTAGCTAGCTCTCTGTGCACAGATTTGCTGGACTGATGTGTCATATAGATAACTCTCTGCATATGAACATTTTGGACTTGTCTGTCAAGTAACTAGCTCTCACTATATGAACATGTTGGACTCATCAACCATGTAGCCAGCTCTCTCTGAATGAATATGTTCGACTCATCTGCCTTGTAGCTAACCCTATAAATATACACATGTTGGACTCATTTGCCATGCAGCTAGCTCTCAGTATATGGACATGTTGGACTCATCTGCCTTATACCTAGTGCTCTGTATATGGACATGTTGGACTACTCTACCATGTAGGTAGCTCTCAGTATATGTGCACATTGGACTCATCTTCCAATTAGCTAGAACTCTGCATATGGAAATATTGCACTACTCTGCCAGATAGCTAGCTCTCTGTATATGGACATTTTGGACTCGTCTGCCATGTTTCTAGCTCTCTGTGCATGGATATGTTGGACTGATCTGCCGTGTAGGTAGCTCTCTCTATATGAACATATTAGACTTGTCTTCCATGTAGCTACATCTCTGTATATGGACGTGTTTGTCTCATCAGCCATGTATCCAGCTCTCTCTGTATGAACATGTTGGAATCATGTTCCTTGTAGCTAGACCTCTATATATACATGTTGGAGTCATCTGCCATGTAGATAACTCTCAGAATATGGACATGTTGAACTCATCTGCCATGAAGCTAGTACTCTGTATATGGACATGTTGGACTACTCTGCCATGTAGCTACCTTTCATTATATGGACGTGTTGTAATTCTCAGCCATGTAGGTAGCTCTCAGTATAAGGATATGTTGGTACCCTCTGTCATGAAGCTAGAACTCTGTATATGGAAATGTTGCATTACTCTGCCATGTAGCTAGCTCTCTCTATGTGAACATATTGGACTTGTCTGCCATGTAGCTAGCTCTCTTTATATGGACATGTTGGACTCATCAGCCATGTAGCCAGCTGTCTCTTTATGAACATGTTGGACTCATCTGTCTTGTAGCTAGTCCTATATATAAACACATGTTGGATTCATCTGCCATGCAGCTCACTCTCAGTATATGGACATGTTGAACTCATCTGCCATATAGCTAGCACTCATTATATGGACATGTTGAACTTATGTGCCCTTTAGCTAACTCTCAATATATGGACATGTTGAACTAATCTGCCATGTAGCTAGAACTCTATATATGGACATGTTGGTCGACTCTGACATGTACCTAGCTCTCAGTGAATAGACAAGCTGGACACATCTGCCATGTAACTAGAACTCTGTAAATGGAAATGATGCACTACTCTGCCATGTAGTTAGATCTCTGTATAAGGATGTTTTAGACTCGGTTGCCTTGTAGATAGGTCTCTGTGCATCGATCTGTTGGACTGATCTTCCATGTAGTTAGCTCTCTGTATATGAACATATTGCACTTGTCTGTCATGTAGCTAGCTCTCTGTATATGGATATTTTGGACTCATCAGCCATGTAGCCAGCTCTCTCTATATGAACACATTGGACTCATCTACCTTGTAGCTGTTGTTGTTGTTGTTGTCAGGTGCCATCGAGTCAGAACTGACTCATAGCGACCCCATGCACAGCAGAACGAAACAATGT
>NW_006408670.1:8067077-8072630 GCF_000296735.1 Chrysochloris asiatica
TGGGTCAGGCGCACCCTAGTCCTCAAGCTGACATTTCTGCTCTTCAACCTTGTAGCTAGTATGCTATATATACACATGTTGGACTAATCTGCCATGCAGCGAATTTTCAGTATATGAACATGTTGGATTCAATTGCCATGTAGCTAACTATCAGAATATGGACATGTAGTACTCATCTGCCATGTAGCTAACTCTCAGTATATCGACATGTTGGACTCATCTGCCACGCAGCTAGTATTCAGTATATGGAAATGTTGGACTCATCTGACATGTAGCCTGCTCTCAGTACATGGATATGTTGGACTGATCTTCCAAGTAGGTAGCTCTCTGTATATGAACATATTGGACTTGTCCGCCAAGGAGGTGGCTCTCAGTATATGGACACGTTGGACCCATCTGCCAAGTAGCTAGTATCCTGAATATGGACATGTTGGACTACTCTGCCATGTAGCTAGCTCTCATCATATGGACACGTTGGACACATCTGCCATGTTGCTAGAAATCTGTATATGGAAATGTTGCAAGACCTTGTCATGTAGTTAGATTTCTGTATATAGACAAGTTGGACTCATCTGCCTTGTACGTAGAACACTGTATATGGAAATGTTGCACTACCATGCCATGTAGCTAGCTCTCTATATGTGGACATTTTGGACTCATCTGCCATGTTGCTAACTCTCTGTACATGGGTATGTTGGACTGATCTGCCAAGTAGGTAGCTCTTGGTATGTGAACATATTGGACTTGTCTCCCATGTAGCTAGCAGTAAATGGACACGTTGGACACACCTGGCATGCATCTTGAACACTGTATATGGAAATGTTGCACTACGATGCCATGTAGCTAGCTCTCTGTATATAGACAAGTTGAACTCGTCTCTCTGGAAGCTAGAACTTTGTCTATGGAAATGTTGTACTACCCTGCCATGAAGCTAGCTCTATGTATATGGACATTTTGGACTTGTCTGCCATGTAGCTTGCTCCCTGTACATGGATATGTTGGACTGATCTGCCAAGTAGGTAGCTCTCTGTATATGAACATAATGGACTTCTCTGCCATGTAGGTAGTTTTCAATATATGTACACCTTGTACACATCTGCCATATAGCCAGAACTCTGTACACGGAAAAGTTGCTCTACCCTGCCATGTAGCTATCTCTTGGTATATGGACATTTTGGACTCATCTGCCATGTAGCTAGTACCCTGTATATGGACATGTTGGATTGCTCTGCCATGTAGCTAGCTCTCCGTGTATGGACACGTTGGACACAACTGTCATATACCTATAACTCTGTATATAGAAATGGTGCTTTACTCTGTCATGCAGCTAGCTCTCTGTATATAGACAAGTCAGACTCATTTGCCTTGTACCTAGAACTCTGTATGTGGAAATGTTGCACTATCCAGCCATGTAGCTAGCTCTTTGATTATGAACATTATGGATTCCTCTGCCATGTAGCTAACTCTAAGTACATGGATATGTTGGACTGAACTGTCATGTATGTTGCACTCTGTATATGACCATATTGGACTTGTCTGTCATGTAGCTAGCTCTCAGTATATGGACACGTTGGAAACATCTGCCATATAGCTAGAACTCTGAATGTGGACATGTTGGAGTACTCTGCCATGTAACTACCTCTCTGTATATAGACAGTTTGTACTCATCTGCGTTGTAAGTAGAACTCTGTATATGAAAATGTTGCACTACCCTACCATGTAGCTAGCTCTTTGTATATGGACATTTTGTACTCGTCTGCCATGTAGCTAGCTCTCTGTACATGGATATGCTGGACTGATATGCCAAGTAGGTAGCTCTCTGGAAATGAACATATTCACTTATCTACCATGTAGCTAGCTCTAAGTATATGGACATGTTGGACATATCTGGCATATAGCTTGAACCCTGAATATGGACATATTGAACTACTTTGCCATGTAGCTAGCTCTCAGTGTATGGACACATTCGACACATCTGCCATATACAAAGAACTCTGTATATGGAAATGTTGCACTACCCTGCCATATAGCTAGCTCTCTGTATATGGACATTTTGGACTCGTCTGCCATGTAGCTAGCTCCCTGTACATGGATATGTTGGACTGATCTGCCAAGTAGGTAGCTCTCTGTATATGAACATAATGGACGTCTCTGCCATGTAGGTAGTTTTCAATATATGTACACCTTGTACACATCTGCCATGTAGCTAGAACTCTGTATACGGAAAAGTTGCTCTACCATGCCATGTAGCTAGCTCTCGGTATGTGGACATTTTGGACTCATCTGCCATGTAGCTAGTACCTTGTATATGGACATGTTGGACTGCTCTGCCATATAGCTAGTTTTCCGTGTATGGACACGCTGGACACAACTGCCATATACCTAGAACTCTGTATATGGAAATGTTGCTTTACTCTGTCATGTAGCTAGCTGTCTGTACATAGACAAGTTGGACTCGTCCGCCTTGTAGCTAGAACTCTGTATATGGAAATGTTGCACTACCCTACAATGTAGCTAGCTCTCTGTAGATGGGCATTTAGGACTTATCTGCCATATACCTAGCTCTCTGTACATGGATATGTTGGGCTGATCTGCCAAGTAGGTAGCTGTCTGTATATGAACATATTGGACCTGTCTGCCATGTAGGTGGCTCTCAGTATATGGACAAGTTGTGCATATATGGCATGTAGATAGAACCCTGAATATGGACATGTTGAACAACTCTATCATGTAGCTAGCCATCTGTACATGGATATGTTGGACTGAACTGCCAAGTAGATAGCTCTCTGTTATTGAATATATTGGACTTTTCTGCCATATAGCTAGCTTTCAGTATATGGACACGTTGGACATATTTGCCATGTAGATATAATCTGTATATGGAAGTGTTGCACTTCCCTGCAATATACCTAGCTCTCTGGATATAGACAAATTGGACTCATCTGCCTTGCACCTAAAACCCTGTATATGGAAATGTTGCACTACCTTGCCATGTAGCTAGTTTCTGTATATGGACATTTTGGAATCGTCTGCCATGTAGCTACCTCTCTATACATGGATATGTTGGACTGATCTGAAAATAGGTAGCTCTCTTTATATGAACAGATTGGACTTTTCTGCGATGTAGGTGGCTCTCAGTATATCGACACGTTGGACACATCTGCCATGGAGCTAGTTCCCTTAACATGGACATGTTGGACTACTATGCCATTTAGCTAGCTCTCAGTATATGGACACGTTGGATATATCTGCAATGTACCTAGAACTCCGTATATGGAAATGGTGCACTACGCTGCTATGTAGTTAGATCTTTATATATAGACAAGTTGGACTCATCTGTCTTGTAGCTAGAAATTTGTATAAGGAAATGATGAACATTTTGACCTCATCTGCAACATGGCTAGCTCTGTGTACCTAGATATGTTGGATTGACCTGCGAAGTAGGTAGCTCTCTGTATATGAACAAATTGGACTTGTCTGCCATGTAGCTAGGTCTCAATATTTGGACATGTTGGTCTCATCTGCCATGTAGCTAGTACCCTGTATATGGACATATTGGACTGTTCTGCGATGTAGCTAGCTCTCAGTGTATGGACACATTGGACACATCTGCCATGTACCTAGAATTCTGTATATAGAAATGTTGCACTACTCTGCCATGTAGCCAGCTCTCTGTATATACACAAATTGAACTCTTCTGCCTTGTATCTAGAACTCTGTATATGGAAATGTTTCACTACCCTGCCATGTTGCTAGCTCTCTGTATACTCTGTATATGGAACTCATCAGTCATGTAGCCAACTCTCTCTGTATGAACATGTTGGGCTCATCTGCCATGTAGCTAAATCTCAGTATATGGACATGTTGAGCTCATCTGCCATGTAGCTAGTACTGTGTATAAGGACATGTTGGTCTAAACTGCCATGTAGCTATCTCTCATTTTATGGACACATTGAACTTGTCTGCCATGTAGCTAGAGCTCTGTATATAGAAATGTTGCACTACTCTGCCATGTAGCTAGCTCTCTGTATATGGACATATTGGACTCATCTGCCATGTAGCTAGTACTCTGTATATGGACATGTTGGTCTACTCTGCCAGTAGCTAGATCTCAGTATATGGACATGTTCAACTCATCTCCAGGTAGCTTGAGGTCTGATTATGGAAATATGGCACTACTGTGCCATGTTGCTAGCTCTCTATAAATGGACATTTTCGACTTGTCTGCCATGTAGCTAGCTCTCTGTGCATGGATAAGTTGGACTGAGCTGCCATGTAGGTACCTCTCTGTATATGGACATGTTGGACACATCAGTCATGTAGCCAGCTATCTCTCTATGAACATGTTGGACTCATCTGCCTTGTAGCTAGTCCTCTCTGTATATACATGTTGGACTCATCTGCCATGTAGCTAACTCTCAGGTTATGGAAATGTTGTACTCGTCTGCCCTATAGCTAGTACTCTGTATATGGACATGTTGTACTACTCTGCCATGTAGTTAGTTCTCAGTATATGGACACGTTATTCTCATCTGCCATGTCGTTAGAACTCTCTATTTGGACATGTTGGACTACTCTGACATGTAGCTAGCTCTCTGTAAATGGACATGTTGGTCTCATCAGCCATGTATCTAGCTCTCTGTACATGATATGTTGGACAGATCTGCCAAGTAGGTAGCTCTCTCTATATGAACTTATTGGACTTGTCTGCCATGATGGTGGCTCTCAGTATATGTAAACGATGGACACATCTGCCATGTAGCTAGTACCCTGAATATGGACATGGTGGACTACTCTGCCATGTAGCTAGCACTCAGAATAAGGACACGTTGGACACATCTGCCATGTAGATAGAACTCTGCATATGGAAGTATTGCACTACTCTGCAATGTACCTACCTCTCTGTATATAGACAAGTTGGACTCATCTGTCTTGTAGTTAGAACTCTGTATATGGAAATGTTACACTACCCTGCAATGTAGCTAGCTCTCTGTATATGGACCTTTTGGATTTGTGTGCCAAATAGCTAGCTCTCTGTACATGGATATGTTGGACTGACCTGCCAAGTAGGTAGCTCTCTGTATATGAAAATATTGGACTTGTCTTCCATGTTGCTAACTCTCAGTATATGGACATGTTGGACACATCTGCCATGTAGCTAGAACTCTTTATATGGAAATGTTGCACTACTCTGCCATGTAGCGAGCTCTCTGTTTATAGTCATGTTGTTGGACTGATCTGCCTAGTAGGTAACTCTCTTTATATGAGCATATTGGACTTGTCTGCCATGTAGATAGCTCTCAATATATGGACACCTTGGACACATCTGCCATGTAGCTAGAACACTGTATATGGAAATGATGCACTACCCTGCCATGTACCTAGCTCCTGTATATGGACATTTTGGACTCGTCTGCCATGTAGGTAGCTCGCTTTACATGGATATGTTACACAGATCTCTGAAGTAGGCAGCTCTTTGTATATGAACATATTGGACTTGTCTGCCATGTAGCTAGCTCTCAGTATATGGACATGTTGGACTCATCTACCATG
>NW_006408670.1:8072730-8079014 GCF_000296735.1 Chrysochloris asiatica
ATGTAGCTAGCTCTCAGTATATGGACATGTTGGACTCATCTACCATGTTGCTAGTACCCTGTATATGGACATGTTGGACTTCTCTGCCATATAGCAACCTCTCAGTGTATGGACACGGTTGACACATCTGCCATATACCTAGAACTCTCTATATTGGAAATGTTGCAATACTCTGCCATGTAGCTAGTTTTCTGTATATAGACAAGTTGGACTCATCTGCCTTGTACCAGAACTCTGTATATGGAAATGTTTCAGTACCTTGACATATAGCTAGCTCTCTGTATATGGACATTTTGGATTCATCTGCCATATAGCTAGCTCTCTGTACATGGATATCTTGGACTGATCTGCCAAGTATGTAGCTCTCTGTATATGAACATATTCAATTTGTCTGCCATGTAACTAGCTCTCAGTATATGGACACGTTGGACTCATCTGCCATGTAGCTAGAACTCTCTATATGGAAATGTTGCACTACCCTGCCATGTAGTTAGCTCTCTGTATATAGACAAGTTGCAGTCATCTACCTTGTAGCTAGAACTCTGTATATAGAAATGTTGCATTACCCTGCCATTTCGTTAGCACTCTGTATGTGGAAATGTACTACCCTGCCATGTAGCTAGCTCTCTGTTTATGGACATTTTGGACTCGTATGCCATGTTTCTAGCTCTCTGTGCATGGATATGTTAGACTGATCTGCCATGTAGGTAGCTCTCTCTATATGAACATATTGCACTTGTCTGCCATGTAGCTAGATTTCTGTATATGGACATGTTGGTCTCATCAGCCAAGTATCCAGCTCTCTCTGTATGAACATGTTAAAATCATCTACCTTGTAGCTAGACCTATATATATATACATGTTGGAGTCATCTGTCATGTAGCTAACTTTCATTATATGGACATGTTGTATTGTCTGCCATGTAAGTAGCTCTCACTATATGGACATGTTGGTACCCTCTGTCATTAATCTAGAACTCTGTATATGGAAATGTTGCATTACTCTAACATGTAGCTAGCTCTCTGTATATGAACATATTGGACTTGTCAGCCACGTAGCTAGCTAGCTGTATATGGACATGTTGGATTCATCAGCCAAGTAGCCAGCTGTCTCTATATGAACATGTTTGACTCATCTGGCTTGTAGCTAGTCCTATATATATACACATGTTAGACTCATCTGCCATGTAGCTCACTCTCAATATATGGACATGTTGAACTCATCCTCCATGTAGCTAGCACTCAGTATATGGACATTTTGAACTCATCTGCCATGAAGCTAGTACTCTGTATATGGACATGTTAGACTACACTGCCATGTAGCTAATTTTCATTATATGGATTCGTTGGAATTGTCTGCCATTCAGGTAGCTCTCAGTATATGGACATGTTGATACCCTCTGTCATTTAGCTAGAGCTCTGTATACGGAAATGTTGCATTACTCTGCCATGTAGCTAGCTCTCTGTATATGAACATATTGGACTTGTCTGCCATGGGTCTAGCTCTCTGTATATGGACATGTTGGACTCAACAGCCATGTAGCCAGATGTCTCTTTATGAAAATGTTGCACTCATCTGCCTCGTAGCTAGTCTTATATATATACACATGTTGGACTCATCTCCCACGTAGCTCACTCTCAGTATATGGACATGTTGAACTCATCTGCCATGTAGCTAGCACTGAGTATATGGAAATATTGGACTAATCTGCATGTAGCTAGAACTCTGTATATGGACATGATGGACGACTTTGCCATGTAGCTAGCTCTCAGTATATAGACAAGTTGTACTCATCTGTCATGTAGCTAGAACTCTGTAAATGGAAATGATGCACAACAGTGCCATGTAGTTAGCTCTCTGTATATGGATATTTTAGACTCAGTTGCCATGTAGATAGTTCTCTGTATATGGATCTGTTGGACTGATCTTCCATGTAGGTAGCTCTCTGTATATGAACATATTGCAATTGTATGCCATGGAGATAGCTCTCTGTATATGGACATTTTGGACACATCAGTCATGTAGCTAGCTCTCTCTGTATGAACACATTGGACTCATCTGCCCTTTAGCTAGTATGCTATATATACACATGTTGGAATAATCTGCCATGCAGGTAATTCTCAGCATATGAACTTGTTGGACTCATCTTCCATGTAGCTAACTCTCAGTATATCGACATGTTGGACTCGTCTGCGATGTAGCTAGAATTCTGTATATGGACTTGTTGGACTACTCTTCCATATAGCGAGCTCTCAGTATATGGATACATTGGACTCATCTGCTATGTCACTAGCATTCGCTATATGGATATGTTGGACTACTCTTCCATGTAGCTAGCTCTCTGTACATGGATATGTTGGACTGATCTGCCAAGTAGCTAGAACTCTGTATATGCAAATGTGGCAGTACACTGCCTTGTAGCTATCTCTCTGTATATGAACCTATGGGGATTGTCTGCCATGTAGCAAGCTCAGTATATGGATATGTTGGACTATCTGCCATGTAGCTAGTACCCTGAATATGCACATGTTGGACTACTCTGACATGACGTAGCTCTCTGTACATGGATATGGACATTTTGGATATGGACATTTTGGAATCGTCTTCCATGTAGCTAGCTCTCTGTACATGGATATGTTGGACTGATCGGCCTAGTAGGTAGCTCTCTGTATATGAACATACTGGACTTGTCTGCCATGAAACTAGCTCTCAGTATATGGACATGTTGGACTAATCTACCATGTAGCTAGTACCCTGTATATGGACATGTTGAATTACTCTTCCATGTAGCTCGCACTCATTATATGGACACATTGGACATATCTGCCATTTAACTAGAACTCTGCATATGGAAATTTTTCACTACCCTGCCATGTACCTAGCTCTCTGTATATAGACATGTTGGACTCATCTGCCTTGTAGATAGTCCTCTAAATATACACATGCTGGACTCATCTGTCATGTAGGTAAGGTAACTCTCAGTATATGGACATGTAGAACTCATCTGCCATGTTCCTAGTATTCTGTATATGGAAATATTGCACTACCCTGCCATGTAGCTAGCTCTCTGTATATGGATATTTTGGAATCATCTGGCATGTAGCTAGCTCTCAGTATATGAACATGATGGACTTGTCTGCCATGTAGCTTGAACTCTGTATATGGAAATGTTGCACTACCCTGCCATGTAGCTAGCTCTCTTTAGATGGAGATTTTTGACTCGTCTGACATGTAGCTATCTCTCTGTACATGGATATGTTGGACTGATCTGCCAAGTAGGTAGCCATTTGTTTATGAACATACTGGACTTTTCTGCCTTGTAGCTACCTCTATGTATTTAGGTATGTTGGACTCATCTTCCATGTAGCTAGTTCCCTGTATATGGACATGTTGGACTACTCTGCCATGTAAGTAGCTCTCAGTATATGGACACGTCGGACACATCTGCTATGTTACTAGAACTATGAATAAGGGAATGTTGCACTACTATGCCATGTAGCTAGTCCTCTGTATATAGACAAGTTGGACTCATCTCCCTTGTAGCTAGAACTCTGTATATGTAAATGTTACACTACACTGCCATGTAGCTAACTCTTTTTTTATAGACATTTTGGACTCATCTGCCATGAAGCTAGCTCTCTGTACATGGATATGTTGGAATGGAGTTGTCTGCCATGTAGGTGGCTCCCAGAATATGGACAAGTTGGACATATCTGCCATGTAGCTAGTACACTGAATATGGACATGTTGGACTACTCTGCCATGTAGCTAGCTCTCAGTACATGAATACATTGGACACATCTACCATGTAGCTAGAACTCTGTATATGGAAATATTTCACTACCTTGCCATGAAATTAGTTCTCTCTATATATTGACAAGTTGGACTCCTCTGCCTTGTAGCTAAAAGTCTGTATATGGAAATGTTACACTACCCTGTCATGTAGCTCACTCTCTGTACATGGATATGTTGGACTGATCTGCCATTTAGGTAGCTCTCTGTATTTGAACATATAGGACTTCTCTGCCCTGTAGGTGGCTCTCAGTATATGGACACGTTGAACAATCTGCCATGTAACTACTATCCTGAATATGGACATGTTGGACTACTCTGACATGTAACTAGCTCTCAGTATATGGACACGTTGGACACATCTGCCATGTAGTTCGAAATCTGTATATGGAAATGTTGCACTACTCTGCCATGTAGCTAGCTCTATGTAAATAGACAAGCTGGACTCATCTGCCTTGCAGCTAGAACTCTGTTATGGAAATGTTGCACTACCTTGCCATGTAGCTATCTCTCTTTATATGGACATTTTGAACTCATCTGCTATATAGCTAGCTCTCTGTACAAGGAAATGTTGGACTGATCTGCAAAGTCGGTAGCTCTCTGTATATGAACATATTGTACTTGTCTGTCCTGCAGGTGGTTGTCCGTATATGGACACGTAGGACACATCTGCCATATAGCTACTACCCTGAATATAGACATGTTGGACTACTCTGCCATGTAGCTAGATCTCAGTATATGGACACATTGGACACATCTGCCATGCAGCTCGAACTCTGTATTTGGAAATGTTGTAGAATTCTGCCATGTGGCTAGCTCTCTGTATGTGGACATTTTGGATTTGTCTGCCATGTACCTAGCTCTCTGTGAATGGATATGATGAACTGATCTGCCAAGTAGGTTGATCTCTTTATATGAACATATTGGACTTCTCTGCCATGTAGGCAGCTCTCAGTATATGAACAAGTTTGACACATCTGCCATGTAGCTAGAACCATGTGTATGACAATGTTGCATTACTCTGTCATGTAGGTAGCTCTCTGTATATACACAAGTTGGACTCATTTGTCTTGTACCTAGAACTCTGTATGTGGAAATGTTTCACTACCCTGCCATGTAGATAACTCTCTGTATATGGATATGTTGGACTGATCTTCCAAGATGATAGCTCTTTGTACATTAACTTATTGGACTTTTCTGCCATATAGGTGGCTCTCAGAATATGGACAAGTTGGACACATCAGCCATGTAGCTAGTACCCTGAATATGGACATGTTGAACTACTCTGCTATGTAGCTAGCTCACAGTTTATGGACACGTTGCACACATCTGACTTATAGATATAACTCTGTACATGGAAATGTTGCACTACCCTACCAGGTAGTTAGATTTCTATATATAGACAGGTTGGACTCATCTGCCTTGTAGCTAGAAATATGTATATGGAAATGTTGCACTACCCAGCCATGTAGCTAGCTCTCTCTGTATTTGGACATTTTGGACTCCAATTCCATGTAGCTAGCTCTCTCTGCATGGATATGTTGGATTCATTTGATAAGTAGGTCGCTCTCTGTCTATAAACATATTGGACTTGTCAGCCATGCAGGTGGATCTCAGTATATGGACACGTTGGACACATCTGCCATGTAGCTAGTACCCTGAATATAGACATGTTGGACTGCTCTGCCAAGTAACTAGCTCTCAATGTATGAACACGTTGGCTACTTCTGCCAAGTACCTAGTACTCTGTATATGGAAATGTTGCACTACCCTCCCATGTACCTAGCTCTCTGTATATGGATATTTTGGACTCGTCTGCCATGTAGCTAGCTCTCTGTACATGCATATGTTGGACTGATCTGCCAAGTAGTTAGCCCTCTGTATATGGACATATTAGACTTGTCTGCCATATTGTTAGCAGTATATGGACACATTGAAAACATCTGACACGTAGCTTAAACTCTGAATATCGAAATGTTGCACTACGATTCCATGTAGCTAGCTCTCTGTATATAGACAAGTTGGACTTATCTGCCTTGTAGCGAGAACTCTGTATATGGAAATGTTGCACTATCCAGCCATGGGGCTAGCTCTCTCTATGTGGACATTTTGGACTCGTCTTCCATGAAGCTAGCTCTCTGTACATGGATATGTTGGACTGATCTGCCAAGTAGGTATATATCTGTATATGAACATATTGCATTTGTCTGCCATGTAGGTAGGTCTTTGTATATAGACAAGTTGGACTCATCTGCCTTGTACCTAGAACGCTGTATATGGAAATGTTTCACTACCCTGCCATGTAGCTAGCTCTCTGTATATGGACATTTTGGTCTCCTCTGCCATGTAGCGAGCTCTCTGTACATGGATACGTCACACTGATCTGCGTAGTAGTTAGCTCTCTGTATATGAACATATTGGACTTGTCTGCCATGTAGCTAGCTCTCAGTATATGGACATGTTGGACTTCTCTGCCATGTAACTAGTACCCT
>NW_006408670.1:8079500-8082545 GCF_000296735.1 Chrysochloris asiatica
CTGCCATGTGGCTAGCTCTCTGTATATGGACATTTTGGATTTGTCGTCCATGTAGCTATCTCTCTATACATGGACATGTTGTACTGATTGGCCATGTAGGTAGCTCTCTGTATATGAACATATTGGACTTGTCTGCCATGTAGCTAGCTCTCAATATATGGACACCTTGGACACATGGGCCACGTATCTAGAATTCTGTATATGTACATGTTGCACCACTCTGCCATGTAGCTAGCTCTCTGAATATGGACATTTTGGACTTGTCTGCCATGTAGCTAGCTCTCTTTACATGGATATGTTACACTGATCTGCGAAGTAGATAGCTCTCTGTATATGAACATATTGGACTTGTCTGCCATGAAGCTAGCTCTCAATATATGGACATGTTGGACTTATCTGCCATGTAGCCTGTACCCTATATATGGACATGTTGGAATGCTCTGCCATGTGGCTAGCTCTCAGTGTATGGACACGTTGGACACATCTGCCATGTACTTAAAACTCTGTATATGGAAATGTTACAATACTCTGCCATGTAGCTAGCTCTCTGTATATAGACATGTCGGACTCATCTGTCTTTTACATAGAACTCAATATATGGAAATGTTTCACTTCACTAACTAGCTCTCTGTAGATGGACATTTTAGACTCATCTTCTATGTCGCTAGAGCTTTGTATATGGAAATGTTGCACTACTCTGTCATGGCACTAGCTCTCTGTATATGGACATACTGGACTCGTCTGCCATGTAGGTAGCTCTCTGTATATGGACATGTTGTACTCATCAGCCATGTAGCCAGCTCTCTGTGTATGAACATGTAGGATTCATCTGCCTTGTAGCTAGTCCTCTATATAAACACATATTGGACTCATCTGCCATTAAGCTAACTCACAGTATATGGACATGTTAGACTCATCTGCCATGTACTTGGTACTCTGTATATGCACATGGTGGACTACTATACTAGCTCTCTGTACATGGACCTGTTGGACTCATCAGCCATGTAGCCAGCTCTCTGTGTATGAACTTGTTGGACTCATCTGCCTTGTAGCTAGTCCTCTCTATATACACATGTTGGACTCATCTGCCATTTAGCTAACTCTCAGTATATGGACATGTTGGACTCATCTGCCAGGTACTTGCTACTCTGTATATGGACACGTTAGACTCATCTGCCATGTAGTGAGAGCTCCATATATGGAAACGTCACACTGCTCTGCCATGTAGCTAGCTCTCTGTATATGGACATTTTGGAATCGTCAGCCATGTAGCTAGCTCTGTGTGCATGGATATGTTCGACTGATCTGCCATGTAGGTAGCTCTCTATACATGAATATGTTACACTGATCTGCGAGTTAGGTAGCTCATTATACATGCATATATTGGACTTGTGTGCTATGTATCCAACTCAAAATATATAGACATGTTGGACTCCTCTGCCATGTAGCCAGTGCCCTGTACATGGGCATGTGAGATTGCTCTGCCATAAAGCTAGCTCAGTGTATGGACACGTTGGACACATCTGCCATGTACCTAAAACTCTGTATTTGGAAATGTTGTACTACTCTGCCATGTAGCTAGCTCTCTGTGTATGGTCATTTTGGACTCGTCTGACATGTAGCTAGGTCTCTGTACATGGATATGTTGGATTGATCTTCCAAGTAGGTAGCTCTCTGTATATGAACATATTGGACTTGTTTGCTATGTAGCTAGCTCTCAGTATAAGAGCATGTTGGACTCCTCTGCTATGTAGCTAGTACCCTGTATAAGGACATGTTGTACTACTCTGCTATATAGCGACCTCTCAGTATTTGGACATGTTGGACACATCTGCCATGTAGCTAGAACACTGTATATAGAAATGTTGCACTACCCTGACATGTAGGTAGCTCTCTGTACATGGACATTTTGGAAACATCTGCCATGTAGCTAGCCCTCTGTCCATGGATATTTTGGACTGATCTACCATGTAGGTAGCTCTCAATACATGGACACATTGAACACATCTGCTATTTAGGTAGAACTCTGTATATGGATATGTTGCACTACTCTGCCATGTAGCTAGATCTCTTCAGATGGAGATTTTGGACTCGTCTGCCATGTAGCTAGCTCTCTGTACATGGATATGTTGGACTGATTTGCCAAGTAGGTAGCTATCTGTTTATGAACATACTGAACTTTCCTGCCTTGTAGCTAGCTCTCTGTATATGGATATGTTGGACTCATCTGCCAAGTAGGTAGCCCTCTGTATATGAACATATTGAACTTGTTTGCCATGTAGCTAGCTCACAGTATATAGAAACGTTTTTCATATCTGCCATGTAGCTAAATCTCTGAATATGGACATGTTGGAGTACTCGGCCATGTAGCTAGCTTTCTGTATATAGACAATTTGGACTTATCTGCCTTGTAGCTAGAACTCTGTATATGGAAATGTTCCTCTACCTTGCCATGTAGCTAGCTCTCTGTATATGGACATTTTCAACTCTTCTGCCATGCAGCTAGCTCTTTGTACATGGATATGTTGGAACAATCTGCCAAGTAGGTAGCTTTCTGTATAGGAAAATATTGGACTTGTCTGTCATGTAGCTAGCTCTAAGTATATGGACATGTTGGACTCATCTGCCATGTAGCTATTACTCTGTATATGGACATGTTGGACTCATCTGCCTTGTACCTAGTCACCTATATATACACATGTTGGACTCATTTGCCATGTAGCCAACTCTCAGTATATGGACATTTAGGACTCATCTGCCATGTAGCTTTAACTCTTTATATGGAAATGTTGGTCTACTCTGCCATATAGCTAAGTCTTATAATATGGACACGTTGGACTCTTCTGCCATGTAGCTAGAGCTCTGTATAAGGAAATGTTGCACTACTCTGCAATGTAGCTAGGTCTCTGTATATGGACATGTTGGACTCATCAGCCGTATAGCCAATTCTCTCTGTATGGGCATAAACATTGATCTCTTCCAATCTGTCGGCCAGACAGTTGTCTTCCAAATTTCTTGGCAGAGATGAGTGAGTGCCTCCTGTGC
>NW_006408670.1:8084104-8086411 GCF_000296735.1 Chrysochloris asiatica
AGCTCATCTGAAACCTGTCCACCATGGGTGACCCTGCTGGTTATTTAAAACACCGGTGGCATAGCCCTCAGAATCACAGCAACTGAAACCACCATAGCACGACAGACAGATGAGTGTTGGCGGTTTGGTTTTATGTCTATACTCTCTCTGTAAATTTCTATGTCAATATTGATACAATCCTGATATAATCAAGATATATATAAGATATAATCAAGATACAATCAAGATATTCTCTCCTAATCCTATCAATCCTGCTATAATCCTATCATTCCTGAAATAACCAAGATATAGATAAGATATAATCAAGATGCAATCAAGATGTTCTCTCCTAATCCTATCATTCCTGGTACAATCAAGATAAGCTTTCCCAAGATGGAGGCTCCTGGAACAGCTGAGTGTCTTGATCCAGAAAATGATGAATTTCTGGATTCTCCTGAAAATTCCCCAGCTATAAACCCTCCGAACCTCCAAACATACCTTAATATTTGTTACAGAGTTCCTACACCAACTCATGAGTCCTCTTGACCTGATATTCCTTGTTGTTGTTGACCGAGCTCCTCACTACACATCTACCCGATCTGCCATCTTCAAGGAAGGCCTGGAAGTTTGTGGTTAAAATTCTGGCTGCGAACCCCGAGGTCAGCAGCTCAAATCATCCAGGCTCTCCATGTGAGAGAGATGAGGCTTTCACAACTTGCAGTTAAACAGCCTTGTGGCCCAGTTTTCCATGTTCATAAACAGAGAGCTACCTACTTGGCAGATAATTCCAAATATCCATGTACATAGAGCTAGCTACAAGGCAGACAAGTCCAAAATGTCCATAAACAGAATGGTAGCTCTGTATATAGACAAGTTGGACTCAACTGCCTTGGAGCTTGAACTCTGTATAAGGAAATGTTGCACTACCCTTCCATGTAGCTAGCTTTTTGTATATGAACATATTGGACTTGACTGCCATGTATCCAGCTCTCAGTATATGGACATGGTGGACTCATCTTCCATCTAGCTAGTATCCTGTATATGGACATGTTGGACTACTCTGCCTTCTAATTAGCTCTCAGTATATGGACACCTTGGACATATCTGCCATGTACCTAGAACTCTGTATATGGATATGTGGCACTATTCTGCAATGTAGGTAGCTCTCTGTATATAGACAAGTTGGACTCATCTGTCTTTTGCCTAGAACACTGTACATGGAAATGTTGCACTACCCTGCCATGTAGCTTGCTTTCGTTATGTGGACATTTTGGAGTAGTCCGCTATGTACCAAGCTCTCTGTCCATGGATATGTTGGACTGATCTACCAAGTAGGTAGTTCTCTGTATATGAACATATTGGACTTGTCTTCCATGTAGGTGGCTCTCAGTATGTGGACACATTAGACACATCTGCCATGTAGCTAGTACTCTGAATATGGACATGTTGGACTACTCTGCCATGTAGCTAGCTCTCAGTATATGAACATGTTGGACACATCTGCCATGTAGATATTAGCCTGAATATGGATATGCTAGACTACTATGCCATGTAGCCAGATCTCAGTATACAGACACGTTGGACACATCTTCCATGTATCTAGAACTCTGTATATGGAAACGTTGCACTACTCTGCCATGTAGCAAGCTCTCAGTATATGGACATGATAGACACATCTGCCATGTAGCTAGAACTCTGTATATGGAAATGGTGCACTACCCTGCCATGTAGCTAGCACTCTGTATATAGTAATTTTGGACTCATCTGCCAGGTAGCTAGCTCTCTGTACATGAATATGTTGGACTGATCTGCCAAGTAGGTAACTCTCTATATAAGAACAAATTGTACTTTTCTACCATGTAGGTGGCTCTCAGTTTATGGACACGTTAGACACAGTGGCCATGTAGCTAGCACCTGAATATGGACATGTTAGACTACTCTGCCATGTAGCTAGCTCTCAGTATATGGACACGATGGACACATCTGTCATGTAGCTAGAACTCTGTATATGGAAATATTGCACTACTTTGCCATGTAGCTACCTCTCTGTATATGGACATTTTGGACTCTTCTGCCATGAAGCTAGCTCTCTGTAAATGGATATGTTGGACTGATATGCCAAGTGGGTAACTCTCAGAATATGAACATATTGGCTTGTCTGCCATGTAGGTGGCTCTCAGTATATGGACATGTTGGACTCATCTGCCATGTAGCCAGTACACTCTATGTGGACACGTTGGACACATCTGCCATGTACCTAGAACTCTGTATATGGAAATGTTGCACTACTCTGCCATATAGCTACCTCTCTGTATATAGACAAGTTGG
>NW_006408670.1:8086511-8098718 GCF_000296735.1 Chrysochloris asiatica
TGCACTACTCTGCCATATAGCTACCTCTCTGTATATAGACAAGTTGGACTCATCTGCCTTGTAGCTAGAATTCTGTATATGGAAATGTTGCACTAACCTTCCATGTAGTTAGCTCTCTGTATATGGACATTTTGGATGCGTGTACCATGTAGCTAGCTATCTGTTGGACTTGTCTGCCATGTAGCTAGCTTTCAGTATATGGACACGTTGGTCTCATCTGCCATATAGCTAGTACCCTGTATATGGACATGTTGGACTTCTCTGACATGTAGTTAGCTTTCAGTGTATGGACAAGATGGAAACATCTGCCATGTACTTAGAACTATGTATATGGAAATGTTGCACTTCTCTGTCATGTAGCTAGCTTTCTGTATGTAGACAAGTTGAATGCATCTGCCATGTATATAGCTCTCTGTTCATGGATATTTTGGACAGATCTGCCATGTAGGTAGCTCTCAGTATATGGATAGTTGGACACCTCTGCAATATAGATAGTACTGTTTATATGGACATGATGGACTACTCAGACATGTAGCTAGTTCTCAGTATATGAACATTTTGGACTCATCTGCCATATAGCTTGAACTCTTTATATGGAAATGTTGCACTATACTTCCATGTAGCTACCTCTCTGTATATATACAAGTTGGACTCATCTGCCTTGTAGCTAAAACTCTGTATATGGAAATGTTGAACTACCCTGTCATGTAGCTAGCTCTCTGTATATAGACAAATTGGACTCATCTGCCTTGTAGCTAGAACTCTGTATATGGAAATGTTGCACTACACTGCCATGTATCTAGGTCTCTGTATAGACATTTTGGACTCGTCTGCCATGTACCTAGCTCTCTGTAAATGGGTATGTTGGACTGATCTGCCAAGTAGGTAGCTCTTTGTATATGAACATTTTGAACTTGTCTGTCATGTAGCTAACTCTCAGTATATGGGCATTTTGGACTCATCTGCCATGTATCTAGTACCCTGTATATGGACATATTGTACTGCTCTGCCATGTAGTTACCTCTCAGTGTAGGGAAAATTGGACACATCTGCCATGTATCCAGAACTCTATATATGGCAAATATTTCTACTGATTTGCAATGTAGGTAGCTCTCAGTTTATGTACACGATGTACACATCGGCCATGTAGCTTGAACTCTGTATATGGAAATGTTGCACTACCCTGCCATATAGTTAGCTCTCTGTATATAGACAATTTTTACTCATCTGCCTTGTAGCTAGAATTCGGTATTCGTAAATGATCCATACCTTGCCATGTAGCTAGCTCTCTGTATATGGACATTTTCAAATTGTCTGCCATGTAGCTAGCTCACTGTACATGGATATGTTTGACCGATCTGCCAAGTAGGTAGGTCTCTTTATATGAACATTTTGGATTTTTGTGCCATGTAGCCAGCTCTCAGTATATGTAAACGTTGACTACATCTGCCATGTAGCTAGAACTCTGGATATGGAAATTCTGCTCTACACTGACATGTATCTAGCTCTCTATATATGTAGACAAGTTGGAATCATCTGCATTATAGCTAGAAATTTGTACATGGAAATGTTGCACTACTCTGCCATGTAGCTAGGTCTCTGTATATGAACATTTTGGACTTGTCTGCCATGTAGCTAGCTCTCTGTACATCAATATGTTGGACTGATCTGCCAAGTAGGTAACTCTCTGCATATGAACATATTGGACTTGTTTGCCCTGTAGGTGGCTATTACTATATGGACACATTGGACACATCTGCCATGTAGCTATTACCCTGAATATGGACATGTTGAACTACTCTGCCATGTAGCTAACTCTCTGTATATGGACTCTTTTGACACATCTGCCATGTAGTTAGAACTCTGTATATGGAAATGTTGCACTACTCTTCCATGTAGCTAGTTCTCTTTATATAGACAAGCTGGACTCTTCTGCCTTGTAGCTAGAAATCTGTATATGGAAATGTTGCACTAACCTGTCATGTGGCTAGCTCTCTGTATATTGACATTTTGGACTCATCTTCTATGAAGCTAGCTCTCTGTACAGGGATATATTGGACTGATCTGGCAAGTAGGTAGATATCTGTATATGGACATATTGGAATTGTCTCCCATGTAGGTAACTCTCAATATATGGGCACCTTGTACACATATGCCATGTAGCTAGAAATGTGTATATGGAAATGTTGCACTACCCTGCCATGTATCTAGCTCTCTGAATATGGACATTTTGGACTCCTCTGCCACGTAGCTAACTGTCTGTACATGGATATGTTACACTGATCAGTGAAGTAGGTAGTTCTTTGTATATGAACATATAGGACTTGTGTGCCATGTAGCTAGCTTTCAGTATATGGACATGTTGGCCTCATCTGCCATGTAGCTAATACCCTGTATATGGACATGTTGGACTTCTCTGCCATGTAGCTAGCTCTCACAGTATAGACACGTTGGACACTTCTGCCATGTACCTAAAACTCTGTATATGGAAATGTTGCACTACTCTGTCATGTAGCTAACTTTCTGTATATTGACAAGTTGTATGCATCTGCCATGTATCTAACTCTCTGTGCTTGGATATTTTGGACATTTCTGCCATGTAGGTAGCTCTCAGTATATGGACACATTGGACACATCTACAATATAGCTAGTACTGTTTATATGGACATGATGGACTACTCAGCCATGTAACTAGTTCTCAGTATGTGTACACTTTAAATTAATCTGCCATATAGCTTGAACTCTGTATATGGAAATGATGCACTACTCTACTATGTAGCTAGCTCTCTGTATATGGATATTTTGGACTCCTCTGATATGTAATTAACTCTCTGTGCATGGATATTGTGGACTGCTATGCCATGTAGCTAGCTCCCAGTATATGAAAAAGTTGGACACAATTTCCATGTAGCTAGAACTCTGTATATGGAAATTTTGTACTACCCTGCCATGTAATTAGTTTTCTGTATATAGACAAGTAGGACTAATCTGCCTTGTAGCTCGAAGTCTGTATATGGAAATGTTGCACAACATTGCCATCTAGCTAGCTCACTGCATATGGACATTTTCAACTTGTCTGACATGTAATTAGCTCTCTGTACATGGATATGTGGGACTGACCTGCCAAGTAGGTAGCTCTCTGTATGTGAACATATTGGACTTGTCTGCCCTGTAGGTGGCATCCAGTATATGGACACATTGGACACAACTGCCATGTAGCGTCTACCCTGAGTATGAACATCTTAGACTACTCTGCCATGTGGCTAGCTCTCAGTATATGAACAGGTTGGGCACATCTGCCATGGAGCTAGAACTTTGTATATGGAAATGTTGCACTACCCTGCCTTGTAGCTAGCTCTCTGCATATGGACATTTTCGACTTGTCTGCCATATAGCTAGCTCCCTGTACATGGATATGTTGGACATATCTGCCAAGTAGGTGGCTCTCTGTATATGAACATATTGGACTTCTCTGCCATGTAGGTAGTTCTCAGTATATGGACATGTTGGAGAAATCTGCCATGTAGCTAGAACGCTGTATATGGAAATGTTGCACTAACCAGCCATGTAGATAACTCTCTGTATATAGACAAGTTGGACTCATCTGCCTTGCAGCTAAAACTCTATATATGGAAATGTTTCACTACTTTTCCATGTAGCTAGCTCCCTGTATTTGGACATTTTGTACTTGTCTGCCATGTAGCTAGTTCTCCATACATGGATATGTTAAACTGATCTACAAAGTAGGTAGCTGTCTGTATATGAACATAATGGACTTGTCTGCCATGTAGGTAGCTCTCAATATATGGACACCTTGGATACATCTGCCATGTAGCTAGAATTCTGTAAATGGAAATGTTGAACTACCCTGCCATTAGCTAGCTGTCTGTATATGGACTTTTTGGACTAATATGCCATGTAGCTAGCTCTCTGTACATGGAAATTATACACTGATTTGCAAAATAGGTAGCTCTCTGTATATGAACATATTGGACTTGTCTACCATGTAGGTGGCGCTCAGTATATGGACATGTTGGCCACATCTGCCATGTAGCTACTACCCTGAATATGGACATGTTGGACTACTCTGTCATGTAGCTAGCTCTCAGTATATGGACACGTTGGACACATCTGCAATGTAGCTAGAATTCTGTAAATGGAAATGTTGTACTACACTGCCATATAGCTTGTTTTCTATATAAATCAAGTTGGACTCATTTGCCATGTAGCTAGAACTCTGTATATGGAAATGTTTCCCTGCCCTGCAATGTGGCTAGCTCTCTGTGTATGGACATTTTGGACTCGTCTGCCATGTAGCTAGCTCTCTGTACATGGATATGTTGGACTGCTCTGCCAAGTAGGTAGCTATCTGTATATGGACACATTGGACATGTCTGCCCTGTAGGTGGCTCTCAATATATGGACACGTTGGACACATCTGCCATGTAGCTTGAACTCTGTATATGGAAATGTTGCACTACTCTACCATGTAGCTAGCTCTCTGTGTATAGACAAGTTGGACTCATTTGCCTTGTAGCTAGAACTCTGAATATGGAAATGTTGCACTACCCTGCCATGTGGCTAGCTCTCTGTATATGGACATTTTGGACTCGTCTGCCATGTAGCTAGCTCTCTATACATGGATATGTTGGACTGATCTGACAAGTGTGTAGCTCTCTGTATATGAACATATTGATTTGTCTGACATGTTGGTAGCTGTCAGTATATGAACGCTGTTGTCACATCTGCCATGTAGTTAGAACTCAGTATAGGGAAATGTTGTACTACCCTGCCATGTAGCTAGCTATTTGTATATGGAAATTTTGGACTCGTCTGCCATGTAGCTAGCTCTGTGTACAAGGATATGTTGGACTGATCTGCCAAGTAGGTAGCTCTCTGTATATGAACCTATTGGACTGGTGTGCCTTGTAGGTGGCTCTCAGTATATTGACAAGTTGGACATATCTGCCATGCAGCTAGTACCCTGAATATGGATGTGTTGGGCTACTCTACCATGTAGCTATGTCTCAGTGTATGGACACATTGGACACATTTGACATGTACCTAGAACTCTGCATATGGAAATATTGCCATACTCTGCCATGTAGCTAGCTCTCTGTATATAGACAAGTTGGACTCATTTGCCTTGTAGCTAGAACTCTGAATATGGAAATGTTGCACTACCCTGCCATGTTGCTAGCTCTCTGTATATAGACATTTTGGACTCGTCTGCCAGGTAGCCAGATCTCTGTACATGGATATGTTGGACTGATCTGCGAAGTAGCTAACTCAATGTATACGAACATATTGAACTTGTCTTCCATGTATATGTTGGACTGATCTGACAAGAAGGTAGCTCTCTGTATATGAAAATATTGGACATGTATGCCATATAGCTAGCTCTCAGTATATGGACACGTTGGACACATCTGCCATGTAGATAGAACTCTGTATATGGAAATGTTGCAGTACCCTGTCATGTAGCTAGCTCTTTGTATAGGGACATTTTGAACTCGTCTGCCATGTCGTAGCTCTCTGTACATGGATAAGTTGGACTGATCTGCTAAGTAGTTAGAGCTCTGTATGTTAACATATTGGACTTCTCTGCCATGTAGCTAGCAGTATATTGACACGTTGGACACATCTGCCATGTAGCTAGAACTCTGTATATGAAAATGTTGCACTACAATGCCATGTAGCTAGCTCTCTGTATATAGACAAGTTGGACTCATCTGCCTGGTAATTATAACTCTGTATATGGAAATGTTGTACTACCCTGCCATGAAGCTAGCTCTCTGTATATGGACATTTTGGACTAATGTGCCATGTAGCTACCTCTTTGAACATGGATATGTTGGACTGATCTGAGAAGTAGGTAGCTCTCTGTATATGAATATATTGAACTTGTCTGCCATGTAGGTGGTTCTCAGTATATGGGCACGTTGGACACATCTGCCATGTAGATAGTACCCTGAATATGGACTTGTTGGACTACTCGGTCTTCTAGATAGCTCTCAGTTCATGGACACGTTGGACACATCTGCCATGTAGCTAGAACTCTGTATATGGAGATTTTGGACTCTTCTGCCATATGTTTATCTCTCTGTACATGGATATGTTGGACTGATCTGCCAAGTAGGTAGCTATCTGTTTTTGAACATATTGGACTTATCTGCCATTTAGTTAGCTCTCAGTATTTGAACACGTTGGACACATATGCCATGTAGCTAGAACTCTGTAGATAGAAATGTTACTCTACACTGCCATTTATCTATCTTTCTATCTATGGACATTTTTGACTCGTCTGCCATGTAGCTAGCTCTCTATATATAGACATATTGGACTCATCTTCCTTGTAGCTAGAACTCTAAATGGAAATGTTGGCCTACCTTCCCATGTAGCTAGCTCTCTGTATATGGACATTTTTGAATCATCTGCTATTTTTCTAGCTCTCTATACATGGATATGTTTGACCAATATGACAAGTAGGTAGCTGGCTATATATTAATATATTGGACTTGACTGGCATGTTGCTAGCTCTCAGTATATGGACACGTTGGACACATCTGCCATGTTACTAGAACTCTGTATATGGAAATGTTGCTGTACACTGCCATGTAGGTAACTCTGTGTGTATAGACAAGTTGGACTCATCTACCTTGTAGCAACAACTCTGTATATGGAAATGTTGCACTTCCCTTTCATGTAGCTCTGTATATGTATATTTTGGACTAGTCTGTTTTGTAGCTAACTCTCTGTACATGGGTATGTTGGAATGATCTGTGAAGTAGATATCTCTCTGTATATGAATATATTGAACTTGTCTGCCATGTAGTTGGCTCTCAGAATATGGACACGTTGGACACATCTGCCATGTAGATAATACCCTGAATATGGACTTGTTGGATTACTCGGTCTTCTAGATAGCTCTCAGTTCATGGTCACTTTGTACACATCTGCTATGTAGCTAGAACTCTGTATATGGAAATGTTGCACAACTCTGCCATGTTGCTATCGCTCTGTATTTGGACACGTTGGACACATCTCCCATGTAGCTAGAAGTCTGTATATGGAAATGTTGCATTTCGCTGCCCTGTAGCTATCTCTCTGTATATGGACATTTTGGACTCATCGGCCATGTAGCTAGCTCTCTGTACATAGATATGTTGGACTGAACTGCAAATAGTTTGCTATCTCTATATGAACATGTTGGACTTGTCTGCCATGTAGCAAGCTCTCAGTATATGGACACGTTGGACACATCTGTCATGTAGCTAGAACTATGTATATTGGAGTGTTGCACTATTCTTCTATGTAGCTAGGTGTCTGTATATAGATAAGTTGGACTCATTTGAGTTGTAGTTAAAACTGTGTATATAGAAATGTTGCACTAACCCGCTATGTAGCTAGGTCTCTGTATATGGACATTTTGGACTCGTCTGCCATGTAGTTAGCTCTCTGTACATGGATATGTTGGACTGATCTGCCAATTGGTTAGCTCTCTGTATATGAACATGTTGGACATGTCTGCCATGTAGCTAGCTCTCTGTATATGGATATGTTGGACTCATCTGCCTTGTAGTTAGTACCCTGTATACGGACATTTTGGACTACTCTGCCATGTAGCTAGCTCTCAGTATATGGACACTTTGCACTCTTCTGCCATGTAGCTTGCTCTCTGTATATCTACATTTTGGACTCGTCTGCCATGTATCTAGCTCTCTGTACATGGATATGTAGCACTGATCTGCCAAGAAGGTAGCTCTCTGTATATGAACATATTGGACTTGTCTGCCATGTAGCCAGCTCTCAATATATGGACAAGTTGGACACATCTCCCATGTAGCTAGAACTCAGAATAGGGAACTGTTGCACTACTGTGCCATGTAGTTAGCTCTCTGTATATGGACAAGTTGGACTCATCTGCCTTGTACCTAGAACTCTGTATATGGAAATGTTGCACTTACCTGCCATGTAGCTAGTTCTCTGTATTTGGAAATTTTGGACTCCTCTGCCATGTAGCTAGCTCTCTGTACATGGATATGTTGGACTGATCTGCCAAGAAGGTAGTTCTCAGTATATGAACATAATGGACTTGTCTGCACTGTAGCTAGCTCTCCATATATTAACACGTTTGACACATTTGCCATGTAGCTAGATCTCTGTATATGGAAATGTTGCACTACCCTGCCACATAATTAGCTCGCAGTATATGGACATGTTGGACACATCTGCCACATAGCTCATACACTGTATATGGAAAACTGGCAATACCCTACCATGTAGCTACCTCTCTGTATATTGATATTTTGAATTCGTCTGCCATGTAGCTAGCTCTCTGTACATGGATATGTTGGACTGATATGCTAAGTAGGTAGCTCTCTGTATTTGATCATATTGGGCTTATCTGCCATGTAGCTAGCTCTCAATATATGGACATGTTGGACTCATTAGCCAGGTCACTAGTACTCTTTATATGGACATGTTGGGCTACTGTGCCATGTAGGTAGCTCCCAGTATATGAATACTTTGGACTCATCTGCCATGTAGCTTGAACTCTGTATATGCAAATGTTGCACTACTCTGCCATGTAGCTAGCTCTCTGTAGATAGACAAGTTGGACTTGTCTGCCATGTAGCTAGCTCTCTGTACATGGATATGTTGGACTGATCTATCAAGTAGGTAGCCCTCTGTATATGAACATATAGGATTTGTCTGACATGTAGGTAGCTCTCTGTATATGAACACCATTGATACATCTGTGATGTAGCTAGAAATCGGTATATGGAAATGTTGCACTGCTCTGCCATGTACCTAGCTCTCTGTATAGGAACATTTTGGAATCTTCTGCCATGTAGCTAGCTTTCTGTACATGTATATGTTGGACTGATCTGTCAAGTAGGTAGCTCTCTGTATATGAACATATTGTACTTGTGTGCCATGTAGGTGGCTCTCAGTATAAGGACAAGTTGGACTCACCTGCCATGTAGCTAGTAACGTGATGATGGACATATTGAACTACTCTGCCATTTAGCTAGCTTTCTGTACATGGATATGTTGGACTGATCTGTCAAGTAGGTAACTCTCTATATATGAACATATTGGAGTTGTCTGCCATATAGGTGGCTCTCAGTATATGGACAAGTTGGACATATCTGCCATGTAGCTAGTAACCTGAATATGGACATGTTCAAATAATCTGACATGCAGCTAGTTTTCTGTACATGGATATGTTGGACTGATCTGTCATGTAGGTAGCTCTCTGTATATGAACATATTGACGTTGTCTGCCATGTAGGTGGCTCTCAGTATATGGACAAGTTTGACATATCTGCCATGTAACTAGTACATTGAATATGGACATGATGGACTATTCTACCATGTAGCTAGCTCTCAGTATATGGATATGTTAGACATATCTGCCATGTAGCTAGAACTCTGAATATGGAAATGTTGCACAACCCTGCCATGAAGTTAGATCTCTATATATATTGACAAGTTGGACTCATCTGCCTTGTAGCTAGATCTCTATATATGGAAATGTTACACTAACCTCTCATGTAGCTAACTCTCTGCATATGGACACTTTGGACTCCTCTGACATGTAGCTTGCTCTCTGTACATGGTTATGTTGAACTGATCTGCCAAGTATGTAGCTCTGTGTATATTAACATATAGGACTTGACTGCCATTTAGCTAGCTCTCAATATATGGACATGTTGGATTCATCGGACATGTAGCTAGTACCCTGTATATGGACATGTTGGTCTACGCTGCCATGTAGCTAGCTCTCAGTGTATGGACACATTTGAAACATCTGCCATGTATGTAGATATCTGTATATGGAAATGGTGCACTACTCTGCCATGTAGCTAGCTCTCTTTACAGACAAGTTGGACTCATCTGCCTTGTACCTAAAACTCTGTATATGGAGATGTTGCACTACCCTGCCATGTAGTTAGCTCTGTGTATATGAACATATTGGACTTGTCTGCCATATAGGTAGCTCTCAGTATATGGACACGTTGTACCCTTCTGCCATGTAGCTAGAACTCTGTATATGGAAGTGTTTCACTACTCTGCCATGTAGCTAGCTCTCTTTACAGACAAGTTGGACTCATCTGCCTTGTACCTAGAACTCTGTATATGGAGATGCTGCACTACCCTGCCATATAGTTAGCTCTCTGTATATGAACATATTGGTCTTTTCTACCATATAGGTAGCTCTCAGGATATGGACACGTTGTACCCCTCTACCATGTAGCTAGAACTCTCTATATGGAAATGTTGCACTATCTGCCATGTAGCTAGCTCCCTGTATATAGACAAGTTGGACTCATCTGCCTTGTACCTAGAACTCTTTATATGATAATGTTGCACCACCCTTCCATATTGCTAGCTCTCTGTATATGGACATTTTGGACTTGTCTGCCATGTAGCTAGCTCTCTGTACATGGATATGTTGGACTGAACTATCAAGTAGGTAGCCCCCTGTATATGAACATATAGGATTTGTCTTACATGTAGGTAGCTCTCTGTATATGAACAACTTTGACATATCTGCCATGTAGCTAGAAATCAGTATATGCAAATGTTGCACTACCCTGCCATGTTCCTAGCTCTCTGTATATGGACATTTTGGAATAGTCTGCCACGTAGCTAGCTTTCTGTACATGGATATGTTGGACTGATCTGTCAAGTAGGTAGCTCTCTGTATATGAACATATTGCACTTGTGTGCCATGAAGGTGGCTCTCAGTATATGGACAAGTTGGTCTCATCTGACATACAGCTAGTAACGTGAATATGGACATGTTGAACTACTATGCCATGTAGCTAGCTTTCTGTACATGGATATGTTGGACTGATCTGTCAAGTAGGTAACTCTCTATATATGAACATATTGGAGTTGTCTGCCATGTAGGTGGCTCTCAGTATATGGACAAGTTGGACATATCTGCCATGTAGCTAGTTCCCTGAATATGGACATGTTGTACTACTCTGCCATGTACTTAGCTCTCAGTATATGGACATGTTGGACACATCATCCATGTAGCTAGGACTCTGTAAATGGAAATGTTGCACTACTCTGCCATGTAGCTAACTCTCTGTAAATTGACATGTTGGACTCATCTACCATGTAGCTAGTAACCTGAATATGGACAGATTGGACTGCTCTGCTATGTAGCTAGCTCTCATTGTATGGACACGTTGGACACATCTGCCATCTACCTAGAACACTGTATATGGAAATGTTGCACTATCCTGCGATGTAGCTAGCTGTCTTTATATAGACACAATGGACTCATCTGACTTGTACCTACAACTCTGTATATGGAAATGTTGGACTACACTTCCATGTAGCTAACTCTCTGTATATGTGCATTTTGTAATTGTCTTCCATCTAGCTAGCTCTCTGTACATGGATATGCTGGACTGATCTGCCAAGTAGGTAGCTATGTGTTTATGTACATACTACACTTTTCTGTCTTGTAGCTACCTCTCTGTATATGAATATGTTGGACTCATTTGCCTTGTAGCTAGAACTCTGTATCTGGTAATGTTGCACTACCCTGCCATGTAACTAGCTCTCTGTATATGGACATTTTGGACTCCTTTGCCATGTACCTAGCTCTCTGTACATGGATATGTTGGACTGATCTGCCAAGCAAGTAACTCTCTGTATATGAACATATTGTACTTCTCTGCCATGTAGAGAAGTATATGGACACTTTGGACACTTCTGCATTGTAGGTAGTACTCTGTATATGGAAATGTTGCACCACTCTGCCATGTAGCTAGCTCTCTGTACATAGACAAGTTGGACTCATCTGCCTTGTAGCTACAACTTTGTTTATGGAAATGTTGCAGTACCCTGCTATGTAGCTAGCTCTCTGCATATGGATATTTTGGACTCGTCTGCCAAATAAGTAGCTCTCTGTACATGGCTATGTTGGACTGATCTGCCAAGTAGGTAGCTCTCTGTATATGAACATATTGAACTTGTCTGCCATGTAGCCCCCTCTCAATATATGGACAAGTTGGACACATCTGCCACGTAGTTAGAACTCAGTATATGGAAATGTTTCACTACTCTGCCATGTAGCTACCTCTCTGTATATGGACAAGTTGGATTCATCTGCCTTGTATCTAGAACTCTGTATATGGAAATGTTGCACTAACCTGCCATGTAGCTAGCTCTCTGTAT
>NW_006408670.1:8098818-8099753 GCF_000296735.1 Chrysochloris asiatica
GATTCATCTGCCTTGTATCTAGAACTCTGTATATGGAAATGTTGCACTAACCTGCCATGTAGCTAGCTCTCTGTATATGGACATTTTGGACTCGTTTGCCAAAAAAGTAGCTCTCTGTACATGGATATGTTGGACTGATCTGCCAAGTATGTAGCTCTCTGTATATAAACATATTTGACTTGTCTGCCAGATAACTAGCTCTCAGTATAATAACACGTTTGACACATCTGCCATATAGCTAGATTTCTTTATATGGAAATGCTGCACTACTCTGCCACGTAACTAGCTCTCTGTATATGGACATGTTGGACACATCTGCCAGGTAGCTAGTACTCTGTATATGTAAAAGTGGCAATACCCTGCCATGTAGCTAGCTCTCTGTATATGGATATTTTGGACTTGTCTGCCATGTAGCTAGATCTCTTTACATGGATATGTTGAACAGATCTGCCAAGTAGGTAGCTCTTTGTATATGAACATATTGCACTTGTCTACCTGTAGCTAGGTCAAAGTATATGGAAACGTTGGACACATCGGCCATGTAGCTAGAACTCTGTATATGGAATTGTTGCACTATTCTGCCATGAAGCTAGCTCTCTGTATATATAAAAGTTGCAGTCATATGTCTTGTAGCTAGAACACTGTATTTGGAAATGTTGGAATACACTTGCATGTAACTAACACTCAGTATATGGACATTTTGGACTCGTCTGCCATGTAGCGTACTCTCTGTACATGGATATGTTGGACAGATATGACAAGTAGGTTGCTCTCTGTATATGAACATATTGCACTTGTCTACCATGTAGATAGGTCTAAGTACATGGACATGTTGGACACATCTGCCATGTAGCTAGAACTCTGTAAATGGAAATGTTGCACTACTCTTACATGTAGCTAGCTCTCTGTATATAGACAAGTTGGACTCATCTGCC
>NW_006408670.1:8099853-8109340 GCF_000296735.1 Chrysochloris asiatica
TGTAAATGGAAATGTTGCACTACTCTTACATGTAGCTAGCTCTCTGTATATAGACAAGTTGGACTCATCTGCCTTGTAGCTAGAACACTGTATATGGAAATGTTGCACTACCCTGCATTATTGGTAGCTCACTGTATATGGGAATTTTGGATTTGTCTGCCATGTAACTAGCTCTCTGTACATGGATATGTTGCACTGATCTGCCAAGTAGGTCGCTCTCTATATATGAACATATTGGACTTTTCAGCCATGTAGCTAGCTCTCAGTATATGGACATGTTGGACTCATCCACCATTTATAAAAAACTCTATATGGAAATATTGCACAACCCTGAATATAGCTAGCTTTCTGTATATGGATATTTTGGAAACATCTGCCATGTAGCTAGCTCTCTGTATATGGACATGTTGGGTCCATTAGCCATGTAGACTTCTCTCTCTGTATAAACATGTTGGACTTATCTGCTTTGTAGGTACTCTATATATACGCAAGTTGGACTCATCTGCCATGTAGCTATCTCTCAGTATATGGACATGTTAGACTCTTCTGCCATGTAGCTAGTACTCTGTATATGGACATGTTGGACTACTATGCCATGTAGCTAATTCTCAGTATAGGGACATGTCAGACTCATCTGCCATGTATCTAGAACTCTGCATATTGAAATGTTGCACTATTCTGTCATGTAGCTCACAATCTCTATATGGACACTATGGACTCGTATGCCATGTAGCTACCTCTCTTTCCATGGATATTTTGGACTGCTCTGCCATGTACGTAGCTCCCTGTATTTGAATATATTGGACTTGTCTTCCATGTAGCTAGCTCTCTGTATTTGGACATGTTGGACTCAACAACCATGTAGCCAACTCTCTCTGTATGAACATGTTGGACTCATCTGCCTTGTAGCTAGTCCTCTAAATATACACATGTTGGACACATCTGCCATGTAGCAAACTCTCACTATATGGACACGTTGGACTCATCTGTCATGTAACTAGTAACCTGTATATGGACTTATTGGACTGCTCTGCTATGTAGCTAGCTCTCATTGTATGGACACGTTGGACACATCTGCCATGTACCTAGCACACTGTATATGGAAATGTTGCACTACCCTGCGATGTAGCTAGCTGTCTTTATATAGACACACTGGACTCATCTGCCTTGTACCTACAACTCTGTATATGGAAATGTTGGACTACACTTCCATGCAGCTAGCTCTCTGTATATGGGCATTTTGGAATTGTCTGCCATCTAGCTAGCTCTCTGTACATGGATATGCTGGACTGATCTGCCAAGTAGGTAGCTATGTGTTTATGTACATACTACACTTTTCTGCCTTGTAGCTACCTCTCTGTATATGGATATGTTGTACTCATCTGCCTTGTAGCTAGAACTATGTATATGGTAATGTTGCACTACCCTGCCATCTAGTTAGCTCTCTGTACATGGATATGTTGGACTGATCTGCCAAGTAGGTAGCTCTCTGTATATTAACATATTAGACTTGTCTGCCATGTAGCTAGCAGTATATGGACACATTGAACACATCTGCCATATACCTAGAACTCTGTATATGGAAGTGTTGCACTACTCTGCCATGTAGTTAGCTCTCTGCATATAAACAAGTTGGACTCATCTGCCTTGTACCTAGAACTCTGAATATGGAAATGTTGCACTATACTGCCATGTAGCTAGCTCTCTGCATATAGACAAGAGGAACTCATTTGCCTTGTAGCTAAAACTCTGTATATGAAAATGTTGCACTACCCTGCCATGTAGCTAGATTTCTATATAGGCACATTTTGGACTCGTCTGCCAAGTCCTAGCTCTCTGTATATTGACAAGTTGGACTCATCTGCCTCATACCCATAACTCTGTATATGGAAATGTAGCACTACACTGCATTTTAGCTAGCTCTCTGTATATGTACATTTTGGACTCGTCCTCCATGTAACTAGCTCTCTGTACATAAATATGTTGGACTGATTTGCCAAATAGGTAGCTGTCTGTATATTAACATATTGGACTTTCCTGCCATTTAGGTAGCTCTCAGGATATGAACAAGGAGCTCTGGTAGCATAGTGCTTACGAATCGGGCTGCAAACCTTAAGGTCAGCGGTTCGAAACTACCAGCCTTTACGTGGGAGAAAGATGAGGCTTTCTACTCCCGTAAGGATTTAAACCCTCGGAAACCCTGTACAGGGCCGCTATGGGTCGGAACCGACTCGACGGCACTTAAAAACAACAACAACAACAGGATATGAACACTTTGGACTCATTGGACATGTAGCTTGACCTCTGTATATGGAAATGAAGCAGTACTCTGCCATGTAGCGAGCTCACTGTATTTGGACATTTTGGACTTGTCTGTCATGTAGCTAGCTCTCTGTACTGGATATGTTGGACTGATCTGCCAAACAGGTAGCCATCTGTATATGAACATATTGGACTTGTCTACCATGTAGCTAGTTCTCAGTATATGGACACATCGGACACATCTGCCATGTAGCTAGAACTCTGTATATGGAAATGTGGCACTACCGTGCCACGTAGCCTGCTCTCTATATAGGGACATTTTGAATTCGTCTGCCATGTCCTAGCTCTCTGTACATGGATATGTTGGACTGATCTGCCAAGTAGGTAGCTCTCTGTACGTAAACAAATTGGACTTGTTTGCCGCGTAGCTACCAGTATATGGACACGTTGGACACATCTGCCATGTAGCTTGAACTCTGTATATAGAAATGTTGCACTATGATGCATTGTAGCTAGCTCTCTGTATATAGACAAGTTGGACTCATCTGCCTGGTAGCTAGTACTCTGTATATGGAAATGTTGCACTACCCTGCCGTGAAGCTAGCTTTCTGTATGTGGACATTTTGGACTCGTCTGCCATGTAGGGTTTACATGGATATGTTGGACTGATCTGCCAAATACGTAGCTCACTGTATCTGAACATATTGGAGCTGTCTGCCATGTAGGTAGTTCTCATTATATGGACACCTTGTAAACATCTGCTATGTAGCTAGGTCTCTGTATATGGACATTTTGGACTCGTCTGCCATACAGCTAGCTCTCTGTACATGGATTTGTTGGACTTGTCTGCCAAGTAGGTAGCTCTCTGTATATGAACATATTGGACTTGTCTGCCATGTAGCTAGCTCTCAGTCTATGGACACATTGGACACATCTGCCAAAGAGCTAGAACTCTGAATATGGACATATTGGAGTACTCAGCCATTTGGCTAGCTCTCTGTATATAGACAAGTTGGACTTATCTGCCTTGTACCTAAAACTCTGTATATGGAAATGTTTCACTACCCTGCCATGTACCTACCTCTCTGTATATGGACATTTTGGACTCGTCTGCCTCGTAGCTAGCTGTCTGTAAATGGATATGTTGGATTGATCTGGCAAGTAGGTAGCTCTCTGTATATGATCATATAGGACTTGTCTGCCTGTAGGTAGCTCTCATTATATGGACACGTTGGATACATCTGCCATGTAGCTATTTCCCTGAATATGGATATGTTGGCCTACTTTGCCAGGTAGCTAGCTATCAGTATATGGACACGTTGGACACATCCGCCATGTAGCTAGAACTCTGTATATGGAAATGGTGCGCTAATCTGCCATGTAGCTAGCACTCTGTATATAGACAAGTTGGACACATCTGCCATGTAGATAGAATTCTGTATAAGAAAATGTTGCACTACCCTGCCATGTACCTAGCTCTCTGTATATAGACATTTTGGATTCATATGCCATGGAGCTAGCTCTCTGAACACGGATATGTTGGACTGATCTGCCAATTATGTAGCTCTCTGTATATGAACATATTGGACTTGTCTGCCATGTAGCTAGCTCTCAGTATACAGACATGGTGGACTCATCTGCCATGTAGCTTGTATCCTGTATATGGGCACGTTGGACAACTCTGCCTTGTAGCTAGGTCTCATTATATGGTCATGTTGGACACATCTGCCATGCAGCTAGAACTCTGTATATGGAAATGTGGCACTTCCCTACCATGTAGTTAGATTTCTGTATATAGACAAGTTGGAATCCTCTGCCTTGAAGCTAGAACTCTGTATATGAACATATATGATTTGTCTGCTGCATAGCTTGCACTCTGTATATGCACATTTTGGAATCGTCTGCCATGGAGCTAGCTCTCTGTACATGGATATGTTGGACTGATCTGCCACGTAGGTAGCCCTCCGTATATGAACATATTGGACTTGTCTGCCATGTAGCTAGCAGTATATGGACACATTGAACACATCTGCCATGTAGCTTAAACTCTGTATATGGAAATGTTGCACTATGATGCCATGTAGCTAGCTCTCTGTATATAGACAAGTTGGAATCATCTGCCTTGTAGCTAGAACTCTGTATATGGCAACTTTGAACTACCCTGCTATGGGGCTAGCTGTCTGTACATGGATATTTTCAACTCATCTTCCATGAAGCTAGCTCTCTGTACATGGATATGTTGGACGGATTGGCCAAGTAGGTATATCTCTTGATATGAACATATTGGACTTGTCTGCCATGTAGGTGGCTCTCAGTATATGGACACATTGGACATATCTGTTATGTAGATAGTATCCTGAATATGGACTTGTTGGACTACGCGACTATGTAGGTAGCTCTCAGTTCAGGAACACGTTGGCCACATCTGCCATGTAGCTACAACTCTGTATATGGAAATGTTACACTACTCTGCGATGTACCTAGCTCTCTGTATATAGATAAGTTTGATTCATCTGCCTTAAAGCTAGAAATTTGTATATGGAAATGTTGCACTACCCTGCCATGTATCTAGCTCTCTGTATATGGACATTTTGGACTCTTCTGCCATGTAGCCAGCTCTCTGTACATGGATATTTTGGACTGATCTGCCAAGTAGGTATCTCTCAGTATATGAACATATTGGCTTGTCTGCCATGTCTCTAGTTCTCAGTATAAAGACATTTTGGACTCATCGGCCATGTAGCTTGAACTCTGGTTATGGAAATCATGCACTACACTGTCATTTAGTTATCTCTCTGTATATGGACATTTTGGACTCGTCTGACATGCAGCTAGCTCTCTGTGCATGGATATTTTGGACTGATCTGCCATGAAGCTAGCTCTCAGTATATGGACACGTTGGACACATCTACCATGTAGCTTGAACTCTGTATACGGTTATGTTGCACTTCGCTGCCCTGTAGCTATCTCTCTGTATATGAACATTTTGGGCTCGTCTGCCATGAAGCCAGCTCTCTGTACATGGATATGTTGGACTGATCTGCCAAGTAGGTGGCTCTCTGTATATGAACATATTGGACTTGTCTGCCATGTAGCTAGCTCTCAGTATATGGACACGTTGGACACGTCTGTCATGTAGCTAGAACTATGTTTATGGAAGTTTTGCACTACTCTGCTATGTAGGTAGCTCTCTGTATATAGACAATTTGGACTCATCTGAGTTGTAGCTATAACTGTGTATGCAGAAATGTTGCACCACTCTGCTATGTAGCCAAGTCTCTGTATATGGACATTTTGGACTTGGCTGCCATGTAGTTAGCTCTCTGTACATGGATATGTTGGACTGATCTGCCAATTAGGTAGCTCTCTGTATATGAACATGTTGGACATGTCTGCCATGTAGCTAGCTCTCTGTATATTGATATGTTGGACTCATCTGCCATGTAGCTAGTACCCTGAATATGAACATTTTGGACTACTCTGCCATGTAGCTTACTCTCAGTATATGAACACTTTGGACTCTTCTGCCATGTAGCTTGCTTTCTGTATATGGACATTTTGGACTCGTCTGCCATGTAGCTAGCTCTCTGTACATGGATATGTTGGACTGATCTGCCATGTATGTAGCTATCTGTACATGAACAATTTGGACTTGTCTGCCATATAGCTAGTTCTCTATATATGGACATGTTGGACTGATCTGCCATGTAGCTAGTACCCTGTATATAGACATGTTGGACTACTCTGCCATGGAGCTAGCTCTCAGTATTTGGACACGGTGGACACATATAGCATGTAGCTAGAACTCTGTATATGGAAATGTTGCAGTACACTATCATGTAGCTAGCTCTGTGTATATAGATAAGTTGAAGTCATCTGCCTTGTAGCTAGAACTCTGTATATGGAAATAGTACATTACCCTGCCATATAGCTAGCTCTCTGTATATGGACATTGTGGACTCGTCTGAGATGTAGCTTGCTCTTCGTACATGGATATTTTGGACTGATCTGCCATGTAGGTAGCTCTCATTATATGGACACGATGGACACATCTGCTATGTAGGTAATACTCTGTATATGGAAATGTTGCACTATTCTACCATGTAGCTAGCGTGCTGTATATAGACAAATTGGACTCATTTGCCTTGAAGCTAGAACTCTTTATATGGAAATGTTGCACTACCCTGCCATGTAGATAGCTCTCTGTATATGTACATTTTGGACTCGTATGCCATGTAGCTACTTCTCGGTACATGGATATGTTGAACTAATCTGACAAGTAGGTAGCTATCTGTTTATGAACATACGGAACTTTTCTGCCTTGTAGCTAGCTCTCTGTATATTGATATGTTGTACTCATCTGCCAAGTAGTTAGCCCTCTCTATATGAACATATTTGACTTGTGTGCCATGTAGCTAGCTTTCAGTATATGGAAAAGTTGTACACATCTATCATGAAGCTAAAACTCTGAAAATGGACATGTTGGAGTACTCGGCCATGCAGCTAGCTCTCTGTATATAGACAATTTGGACTCATCTGCCTTGTAGCTAGAACTCTGTATATGGAAATGTTCCCCTACCTTGCCTTGTAGCTAGCTCTCTGTATATGGACATTTTCGACTCTTCTGCCATGTACCTAGCTCTCTGTACTTGGAAATGTTGCACCGATCTGCCAAGTAGGTAGCTTTCTGTATAGGAATATATTGGACTTGTCTATCATGTAGGTAGCTCTTAATATATGGACACCTTGGACACATCTGCCATGTAACTAGAACTCTGTATATGGAAATATTGCACTTCCCTGCCTTGTATGTAGCTCTCTGTATATGAACATTTTGGACTCAACTGCCATGTAGCTAGTTCTCTGTACATGGATATGTTACTCTGAACTGAGAAATAAGTAGCTCTCTGTATATGAACATATTGGACTTGTGTGCTATGCAGCTAGCTCTCAGTATATGAACACTTTGGACTCAATCGCTATGTAGCTTCAACTCTGTATATGGAAAAGATGTACTACTCTGCGATTTCGCTAGCTCTCTGTATATGGACATTTTGGACTCATCTGATATGTAGGTAGCTCTCTTTGCATGGATATTTTGGACTGTTCTGCCATGTAGCTAGCTCTCAGTATATGGACAAGTTAGACACATCTGCAATATAGCAAGAACTCTGTGTATGGAAATGATGCACTACCCTGACAAGTAGTTAAATTCCTGTATATAGACAAGTTGGACTCATCTGCCTTGTAATTAGAACTCTGTATATGGAAATGTTGCACTACCCTGCCATGTAGTTAACTCACTGTATATGGTCATTTTGGACTCGTCTTCCATGTAGCTAGCTCTCTGTACATGTATATGTTGGACTGATCTGCCAAGTAGGTAGCTCTCTGTATATGAAAATATTGGACTTGTCTGCCCTGTAATTGGATCTCAGTATATGGACATGTTGGACACATCTGCCATGTAGCTAGAACTCTGTATATGGAAATTTTGCAATACTCTGCCATGTAGCTAGCTCTCTGTATATAGACAAGTTGGACTCATCTGCCTTTTGCCTACAACTCTGTATATGTAAATGTTTCACTACCTTGCCATATGGCTAGCTCTCTATATATGGACATTTTGGACTCCTCTGCCATGTAGCTTGCTCTCTGTATAGGGATATGTTGGACTGATCTCACAAGTAGGTAGTTCTCGGTATATGAACATGTTGGACTTTTATGCCATGTAATTAGCTCTCAGTATATGAACATCTTTTAAACATCTGTCATGTAGCTAAAACTCAGTATATGGAAATTTTGCACTACACTGCCTTGTAGCTAGCTCTCTGTACACGGATATGTTGGACTGATCTGTCAAGCAGGTAGCTCTTGGTATATGAATATATTGGACTTGTCTGCCATGAAAGTATCTCTCAGTATATGGTCAAGTTGGACACATCTGCCATGTAGCTTGTACCATGAATATGGACATGTTGGACTACTCTGCCATATAGTTAGCTCTCAGTATATGGACACGTTGGACACATCAGCCATGTAGCTAGAACTCTGCGTATGGAAATGTTGCACTACTCTGCCATGTAGCTAGCTCTCTGTACATGGATATGTTGGACTGATCTGCCAAGTTGTTTGCTCTCTGTATATGAACATATTATACTTGTCTGCCTTGTAGCTAGGTCTCAGTATATGGACATGTTGGACTCATCTGCCATGTAGCTAGAACCCTGTATATGGACATTATGGTCTACTCTGCCTTTTCGCTAGCTCTCATTATATGGATACATTGGACACATATGCCATACAACTAGAACTGTATACACAAATGATGCACTATCTGCCATGTAGCTAGCTCTCTGTATATGGACAAGTTGGACTCATCTGCTTTGTAGCTACAACTCTGTATAAGGAAATGTTGCACTACACTGCCATGTAGCTATCTCTCTGTAAATGGACATTTTTGACTTGTCTGCCATGTAGCTAGCACTCTGTGAATGGATATGTTTGAATGATCTGCCAAGTAGTTAGCTCTCTGTATATGAACATATTGGACTTGTCTATCATGTAGCTAGCTCTCAATATATGGACACTTTGGACTCATCTACCATGTAGCTTGAACTCTGTATATCGAAATCATGCACTTCTCTGCCATGTAGCTAGCTCTCTGTATATGGACATTATGGACTCATCTGACATGCAGCTAGCTCTCTGTGCATGGGTATTTTGGATTGATATGCCATGTAGCTAGCTCTCAGTATATGGACATGTTGGACACATCTGCCATGTAGCTAAAACTCTGTACATGGAAATGTTTCAATACCCTGCCCTGTAGCTAGCTCTCTGTATATGACATTTTGAACTCATCTGTCACATAGCTAGCTCTCTATACATGGATATGTTGGACTGATCTGTCAAGTAGGTAGCTCTCTGTATATGAACATATTGGACTTGTCTGTCATTTAGATAACTCTCAGTATATGACATGTTGAACTCATCTGCCATGTCGCTAGTATCCTGTATATGGACATGTTGGTCTACTCTACCATGTAGCTAGCTCTCAGTATATATACACATTGGACACTTCTGCAATGTACCTAGAACTCTATATATGGAAATGTTGCACTACTCTGCCATGTAGCTAGTTTCTGTATATAAACAAGTTGGACTCATCTACCTTGTAGCTAGAATTCTGTATATGGAAATGTTGAACTACCCTGCCATGTAG
>NW_006408670.1:8110239-8115086 GCF_000296735.1 Chrysochloris asiatica
TGTATATGGTCACGTTGGACTCATCTGCCTTGTAGCTAGCTCTCTGTGCATGGATAAGTTGGACTTATCTGCCATGTATGTAGCTCTCTGTTTAATAACTTATTGGACTTGTCTGACATGTAGCTATCTCTCTGTATATGGACAAGGTGTACTCATCAGCCATGTAGCCAACTGTCTCTGAATGAACATGTTGGACTCATCTGCCTTGTAGCCACTCCTCTATATATACACATGTTAGGCTCATCTGCCATGTAGCTAAATCTCAGTATATGGACATGTTGGACTCAGCTGCCATGTAGCTACTACTCTGTATATGGGCATGTTGGTCTACTCTGCCATGTAGCTAACTCTCATTATATGGACACGTTGGACTCATCTGCCATGTAGTTAGAGCTCTGTATATGGAAATGTTGGACTACTCTGCCATGTAGCTAGGTCTCTTTATATGGACATTTTTGACTTGTCTGCCATGTAGCTAGCTCTCTGTGCATGGATATGATGGACAGATCTACCATGTAAGTAACTTTCTGTATATGAACATATAGGAATTGTCTGCAATGCAGCTAGCTCTCTACATTGACATATTTGCCTCATCAGTCATGTAGCTAACTCTCAGTATATAGACATCTTGGACTCATCTGCCATGTAGCTAGTACTCTGTATATGGACATGTTGGACTACTCTGCCAAGTAGCTAGATCTCAGTATAGGGACACGTTGGACTCATCTCCACGTAGCTAGAGCTCTGACTACGGAAATGTGGCTCTACTGTGCCATGTAGCTAGCTCTCTATATATGGTCACGTTGGACTCATCTGCCTTGTTGCTAGTCCTCTCTATATATACATGTTGGACTCATCTGCCATGTAACTAACTCTCAGGTTATGGACATGTTGTACTCATCTGCCATGTAGTTAGAACTCTGTATTTGGACATGTTGGACTACTCTGCCATGTATCTAGCTCTCAGCATATGGACACATTGGATTCATCTGCCATGGAGCTAGAACTCGGTATATAGACATATGGGCCTCATCAGCTATATAGCCAGCTCTCTCTGTATGAACATGTTGGACGCATCTGCCTTGTAGCTAACTCTAAGTGTATGGACGGACATGTTGTACTCATCTGCCATGTAGCTACTACTCTGTATTTGAACATGTTGGAGTACTCTGCCATGTAGCTAGCTCTCAGCATATGCACACGTTGGACTCATCTGCCATGTAGCTAGAACTCTTTATATGTAAATGTTGCACTACTCTGAATGTAGCTAACCCTCTGTATATGGATATTTTGAACTCGTGTGCCATGTAGCTTGCTAATTGTGCATAGATATGTTGGACTGACCTGCTATGTAGGAAGATCTCTGTGTATGAACATATTGGATATGTCTGCCATATAGGTCGCTGTCAGTATATGGACATGTTGGAATCATCAGCCATGGAGGCAGCTCTCTCTGTATGAACATGTTGGTCTCATCTGCTTAATAGCTTGTCCTGTAAATATACACATGTTGGATTCATCTGCCATGTAGCTAACTCTCAGGATAGGGACATGTTGGACTCATCTGCCATGTAGCTAGTACTCTATATTTGGACAGGTTGGACTACTCTGCCATGTATCTAGTTCTCAGTATATGAATATGTGGGACTCATCTGCTATGAAGTTAGAGCTCTGAATATAGAAAAGTTGCACTACTCTGCCATGTAGGTAACTCTCTGTATATGAATATATTGCACTTATCTTCCATGCAGGTAGTACTCTGTATATGGACATGTTGGACTACCCTGCCATGTAGCTAACTCTCATTATATGGACACCATGGACTCATGTGCCATGCAGCTAGAGCTCTGTATATGGAAATGTTGTACTACTCTGCCATGTAGCTAGCTCTCTGTATATGGACATTTTGGACTTGTCTGCCATGTAGCTAGCTCTCATTGCATGGATATGTTGGACAGACCTGCCATGTAGATAGCTCTCTATAAATGAACATATTGGAAATGTCTGCCATGTAGCTAGCTCTGTGTATATGTACATATTTAAGTCATCAGCCATGTAGCCAGATCTATATGTATCAACATGTTGGACTCATCTGAATTGTAGGTAGCTCTCTTTATATGGACATGTGGGACACATCTGCCATGTAACTAGAGCTCTGTATATGGAAATGTTTCACTACTCTGTCATGTAGCTAGCTATTTTTATATGGACATTTTGGACTTGTCTGCCATGTAGCAAGCTCTCTGTGCATGGATAGTTGGACGGCTCTGCCATGTAGGTAGCTCCGTGTATATGAACATATTGGACTTGTCTTCCATGTAGCTAACTCTCTGTATATGGACATGTTGGATTCATCAGCCATGTAGTCAGCTCTCTCTGTATAAACATGTTGGACTCGTCTGCCTTGTAGCTAGTCCTCTATATATACACATGTAGTACTCATCTGCCATGTAGCTAACTCTCAGTATATGGACACATTGGACTCATCTGCCATGTAGCTAGTTCTCGGTATAAGGAAATGATGGACTACACTGCCATGTAGCTAGATCTCTGTATATGGACTTTTTGGACTCCTCTGCCATATATCTAGCTATCTGTGCATGGATATATTGAACTGATCTGACATGTGGGTAGCTCTCTGTATATGAACATATTGGGTTTTTCTGTCATGTAGCTAGTTCTCTGTATATCAACATGTTGGATTCATCAGCCTTGTAGCCAGCTCTCTCTGTATGAACATGTTGGACTCTTCTGCCTTGTAGCTATTCCACAATATATAAACATGTTGGACTTGTCTGCCATGTACCTCACTCTCAGTATATGGACATGTTGGCCTCATTAGCCAGGTAGCTTGTACTCTTTATATGGTCGTGTTGGACTACTCTGCCATGTAGCGAGCTCTCAGGATATGGACACTATGGAGTCATCTGCCATGTCGATAGTACTCTGTATATGGATATGTTGGACTACTCTGACATGTAGCTAGCTCTCTGTATATGGACATGTTGAACTCATCAGCCATGTAGCTATCTCTTTCTGTATGAACATGTTTGAGTCACCTTCCTTGTAGGTAATCCTCTCTATATACACATGTTGGACTCATCTAACTCTCAGTATAAGGATATGTTGGACTTCTCTGCCATGTAGCTAGTACTTTGTATATGGACATGTTGAACTACTGTGCCATGTAGCTAACTCTCATTATATGGACACCTTGGACTCATGTGCCATGCAGCTAGAGCTCTGTATATGGAAATGCTGTACTACTCTGCCATGTGTATGCAGACATTTTGGACTCGTCTGCCATGTAGCTAGATCTCATTGCATGGATATGTTGGACAGATTTTCCATGTAGGTATCTCTCTATATATGAATATATTGGAATTGTCTACCAAGTAGTTAGCTTTCTGTATATGTACATACTTAAGTAATCAGCCATGTAGCCATAACTATCTGTATGAACATGTTGGACTCATCTGCCTTGTAGCTAGTCCTCTATATATACACTTGTTGGAATCATCTGCCATAAAGCTAACTCTCAGTATATGGACATGTTGGACTACTCTGCCATGTAGCTAACTCTCAGTATATGGACATGTTGGACTCATCTGCCTTGTAACCAGCTCTCTATGTATGAACATATTGGACTCATCTGTCTCGTATCTTGCCCTATAAATATACACATGTTGGACTCGTCTGCCATATAGCTAACTCTCAGTATATGGACATGTTAGACTTATCTGCCATGTAGCTAGTACTCTGTATATGTACATGTTGGACTACTCTGCCATGTAGCTAGCTCTAAGTATATGGACATGTGCAACTCATCTGCCATGTTGCTGGAGCTCTGAATATGGAAATGTTGAACTACTCTGCCTTGTAACTAGCTCTCTTTAGGTGGACATTTTGGACTCGTCTGCCATGTAGCTAGCTCTATGAGCATGAATATGTTGGACTAATCTGCTATGTAGGTAGCTCTTTGTATATGAACATATTGGACTTGTCTGCCCTGTAGCTAGCTCTCTGTACATAGATATGTTGGACTGACCTGCCAAGTTAGTAGCTCTATGTATATGAATATATTGGACTTGTCTACCATGTAGGTGGCTCTCAGTATATGGACAAGTTGGACACATCTGCCATGTAGCTACTACCTTGAATATGGACATGTGGGACTACTCAGCCATGAAGCTAGCTCTCAGTATACGGACACGTTGGATACACCTGCCATGTAGATAGAACTCTGTATATGGAAATGTTGCACTACCCTGCCATGTAGTTCGATCTCTATATATAAACAAGTTGGACTCATCTGCCTTGTAGCTAGAAATCTGTATATGAAAATGTTGCACTACCCTGCCATGTAACTAGTTATATGTATATGGACATTTTGGTCTAGTCTGCCATAAAACAAGCTCTCTGTACATGGATATGTTGGACTGATCTTCCAAATTGGTAGGTCTCTGTATATGATCATATTGGACTTGTCTGCCATATAGCTAGCTCTCAGTATATGGACATGTTGGACACATCTGCCATGTACATAGAACTCTGTATAATGAAGTGTTGCACTACTCTGCCCTGTAGCTAGCTCTCTGTATATAGACAAGTTCGATTCATCTGCCTTGTAACTAGAATTCTGTATAAGGAAATGTTGCACTATCCTGCCATGTAGCCAGCTATCTGTATATGGACATTTTGGACTCGTCAGATATGTAGCTAGCTCTCTGTACATGGATATGTAACAATGATCTGCCAAGTAGGTAGCTCTCTGTATATGAACATATTGGACTTGTCTGCCATGTAGACAACTCTCAGTATATGGACATGTTGGACTCATCTGCCAT
>NW_006408670.1:8115186-8116641 GCF_000296735.1 Chrysochloris asiatica
TGTATATGGAAATGTTGCACTACTCTGTCATGTAGCTAGCTTTCTGTATGTAGAAAAGTTGGATGCATCTGCCATGTATCTAACTCTCTGTGCATGGATATTTTGGACAGATCTACCATGTAGGTAGCTCTCAGTATATGGACACGTTGGACACATCTGCAATGTAGATAGTACTGTTTATAATGACATGATGGACTACTCAGCCATGTAGGTAGTTCTCAGTACATGAACACTTTGGACTCATCTGCCACATAGCTTGAACTCTGTATATGGAAATGTTTCACTACTCTGCCATGTAGCTAGCTCTCTGTATATGGACACGTTGGACTCATATGCCTTGTAGCTACAACTCTGTCTATGGAAATGTTGTACTACCCTGCCATGTGGCTAGCTCTCTGTATATGAATATTTTGGACTTGTCTGCCATGTTGGTGGGTCTCAGTATATGGACTAATTGCACACATCTGTCATGTATCTAGTACCCTAAATATGGGCATGTTGGAATACTGAGCCATGTAGCTAGGTCTCAGTATATGGACACGTTGGACACATCTGCCATGTACCTAGAACTTTGTATATGGAAATGTTGCACTACCCTTCCATGTAGTTCCATCTCTATGTATAGACAAGTTGGACTCATCTGCATTCTATCTAGAAATCTGTATATGGAAATGTTGCACTACCCAGCCAGGTAGCTCGCTCTTTGTGTATGGACATTTTGGACTCGTCGGCCATGTAGCTAGTTCTCTGTACATGGATATATTGGACTGATCTGCCAAGTAGGTAGCTCTCTGTATATGAACATATTGGACTTGTCTGCCATATAGCTAGTTCTCAGTATATGGACATGTTGGACACATCTGCCATGTAGATAGATCTCTGTATATGGAAGTGTTGCACTACTCTGCCATGTAGCTAACTCTCAGTATATGGACATGTTGGTTTGAACTACCATGTAGCTAATACTTTGTATATGGGAATGTTGCGCAATCCTGCCGTGTAGCTAGCTCTCTGTATATAGACAAGTTGGACTCATCTACCTTGTAGCTAGAACTCTATATGGAAATGTTATACTACCATGCCATGTGGCTAGTTCTCTGTATATGAACATATTGAACTTGCCTGCTATGTAAGTCGCTCTCAGTACATGGACATGTGGGACACATCTGACATGTAGCTAGTAACCTATGTATGGACATATTGGACTGCTCAGCCATGTAGCTAGCTCTCAGTGTATGGACATGATGGACACATCTGCCATGTACCTAGAACTCTGTACATGGAAATGTTGCACTAACCTGCTATGTAGTTAGATCTCTATATATAGACAAGTTGGACTCATCTGTATTCTATCTAGAAATATGTATATGGAAATGTTGCACTACCCTGCCATGTAGCTAGCTCTCTGTATATGGACATTTTGGACTCGTCTGCCATGTAGCTAGCGTTCTGTAT